>NW_024873898.1:0-11136 GCF_018340385.1 Cyprinus carpio
ATCCTAGAGATTTATTCAGATCCACACCAAACTTGGTCAGTGTAATCTACAGGCTTTGCGATGTACATTGCGAAAGATCTCCGTGAGGTTTCGTTGAAGGGCGTGTCCTGGCGGCTTAAAAATACGTGTTTCGCCATTGAGAAAGGAAGTTGTATAACTCAGACATACAATATTCAATTCTGCCTCAAACTTCACATGTTTGAGAGGACTCACTGACCTGAACATATTAATTGACAAATTCAGTTTTATAAACCATAGCACCCACCTGCTGGGCAAAGGAAAGTGTGAAGTTTTACGCGGTAACGAAACTACTCCAGAAATTTATACAGTTTCTAATTTTTTGGTCAGTCTAATATAAAGGCCTTTGCGATGTTAAATTGTGAACATCTTGAGGTTTCATTACAAGGGTGTGTCCATGGCGCCTGGACAAATTCGATGTCTCGCCATGGGAATAGAAGTTGTTGTAACTCAGGCAAAAATGTCCGTCTTCCCCAAACTTCACATGTTGAAAAGAGTCTTGACCTGAACAATCTGAAGGTCAATTATTCTACTATAAGCATGCGCCAAATGCTGCAACAAGCAAATGGCTGGTTACACCAACTTAAAAACATGCAATGTCCAATGTGCACCAACTTAGATATGGACAAGAGTCATGGCCTGAAGATACTAAAAGGCCAATTGTCAGTGATAATCAGCGCCACCTGTTGGCAATAGGACACATCCTGCTTTCTACCTAACTCTAACATTCCATGTCAATCTGCACTAAATTCATATGACTGATAAAAGTGCTGGAATGAAGAATCCCATGACAAAATCCAGTTCTAGTTCTAGCGCCCACCAGCTGGCAAGCAGCAAGATTGGAATATAAATGCCTTTGACAAATTACCTCTAGGATTTACCACATTAAACGGCATTATTTCTCACAATGTTAGCTATTTTACTAAAGCACACAATGGCGGGAGCCCGGGTGCGAGGGCCCGTTCATCGCTGCTTGCCGCTTTAATTAGGGCCGAGCAACACTGGGGTGAGGCACCTTTGGAATGCTTCGTTTATTAGGGCTCAAGACCTGGAGGGCGAGAGCCTATTGTTTTCCTAGGATGATTTTTTATTATTATTATTTTTTCCAAGTTCTCGGGGGCCTTTTTGGGCCCTAACATTCAAAAAACTATTGAAAATTGGCACCACCTTGGACTCTGCGGCACATTAGGGCCGGGCAGAGACTGAAAACACCCCGGGCGTGGCACAGGGGCTCTACAGGCCACCGGAATTTGGAGGGCTATATTCATACATACCGTGCTCGTAGACGTAGGGAAACTCGGTACACATATAGATTCATCAAGCGAACAAAACTTTCGTAATCACTTGTCATGAGGTCCCCCCCAAAGGACGTTGGTATTTATGGGTTTTGTATTCTTATTTTTTGTCAAAGTTTTGGGGGCTGGTTGGGGCCTTAACATGCCTCAAAAAACTCTTGAAAATTTGCACCACCTGGAATCTATGGCCATTAGGAACCGCAGAGCTGAGACCCGGCGTGGCACAGGGCTCTCCGTCGCCCCCTGGAACCCAGTCAGAAGTGAGTATAGTTCAAACATAATGCACGTATTCATATGAAATCAGTACACAATAGATCTCATTGAGCCAAACAACTTTCATATTGATGCCATAGGCTCCGCCCAACAGGAGTCACTATTTAGAAGCTGTGTAAAAAGAGCCATGCTCGGGAATTGCATATTACTTGTCATAGTTTGTACCCGATGCCACCAAACTCTGTCGATATGATCTCAAGACATTGGGGGATGCAAAATTTGCCCGGGGATTTTTTGATATCTCGAATGGTTTGCTTCGTGGCGAGGCTTTGAAAATTATTGGCAAGGAAATGAGAAAACAGGAAGTGCTAATAACATCCTTACATACATTTCCTGATTTTAATTAAACTCATCCAATTGTTCGATGTATGATGCCGATCGCAATATGTGACTATAGGAAGTCCAAATTATAGCACCACCCAATGGCAGCAGAAGTGTGTCATTTTAAAATGCTTTTGAAATTTCAGCATCTTATTGTTAATCAATTTGCTTCAAACTTCATCAGAATAATGACAAAACCCCCCCAACGGCCCATGTAAAACTGTTGAGGGATATTGATATATAATATGTGTTGCCATGGCAACATATCAAACATGGAATATTTTCTGTATAATATATTCTGATTTTGGAGAGCAGATAACATGCTTAGAATTCATGAAATGCAGAAACACATATCAGTATTAATGATAGCTAGACACTGGCAAAAGGTAATAAAAGTAAACAAGGCGTGGAGGTAGCACTCTATAGCGCCACCTTTTGTCAAAAGTGGGGGCTTAGTTTACTACAGACACCAAAATCGGTAACATTATTGTTCTATTAAGACGACAACTTTCTAATTTACAGTCATGAGCTCGACCAACAGGACGTCCGGCTATTTTGATTTGAATTGGATTTTTGCTCTGTGTGAGGATGTATGTGTTGCTGAGACTTTGCATTGTCTGAGAGAAATTGCGCCTCTTACGGAGCAAATTCCGGGACTGAGAGGAGGAGTCTCCTTAAGTTCACTTTTAAATCGGTTAAAAATAATAATTAAATAAAATAAATGTAATTCACACTGAACAAGCTAAAACAACATTCTTCTGTACGGGGTCAGGGTTATAATAATTGGTGTATGGCCAGAGAACAGTGAGATAGACGAGAGATATGTCACCGCCCGCAACAGCGCGTGCTGTCTCAAACGAGCTTCGCAAACAAACGAGTTTATTCTTGTTTAAGAACCTTTTAACAATAAAATATTACGGGCGATGCCACACAATCCGCCAATTAGACCACAACAAGAGCTAAATTCAGATGTTTGTGCGCTGTAACATGTTAAAATGAAAATATTTTGCTGCAAGAATGTCTGACAGCGCGAGACGGTCTGGAACACTTGAAGGGGAAAAAACGTGTGACATACAGAAACTACAGGGGCCTTTTACATTACAGACACAGCGGCGACAATCAACACAAAACAATTAGAAGAACATATTATATGAGATGAAAATGAGTGTGTATGAGTGCTTGTGAGATTTTCTTGGGCTAAGGGTAGTCTGAAACATCAAATCGATTGCTCTTGCGCTCCAGAACCACGGTGATGGTTTTCGGCCGTGCGATAAACCGGACAAAATAAATACACATTTAATCACAATGACAAGTATGAAACCAACATATGTCCAATTAGTACCCGGCTCAGATCATCATTAATAATTGATGTCTGGCCAGAAATCAGTGAGAAAGACCAGAGAGGAAATCACGCTGCATCCAGTTGCGCGCCTAGGTCTCACGAAGCTCACAATTAAAAGAATTTTTATAGTTTTCAGAGCTTTTTAAAAATAACATATTGACGGCGACTGCACCCCCCTCCACCCCTTCGCCCCCCACCCAGCGCTACACATTTTTTCGGGTATTTGTGAGCTGTTTGCTTGTGCAAATTGACAGACTATTGAACCGCGCGAGCCTGTCTAAGGGCCGAATCACATCGATCGGCTCCGCGCTCCAGAGGCCGCTGATTCTGGTTTCGTCGCAAGACACGAAAAACCTCCAGCACACGGTTATTTCAAACTACCTCCTCGACTGGAGCAATATAAACGACCACACCGTCGTGGAAACCTCCCAGTTGAGGAACTCCCCTGAATGTTTCCTGCATCCTGATTTGGCACTCTACCGGCCTGCCTTTCCCCGCTGCTTTATGTCTTTCCTTGTCCTCTATCCCCCCCGAAAAATCATTCGTCTGGATGCTTGCTTTTTGTAGGTATTCCTGTATGTCTGTATGTTTCATGTCTTCATTCTTCGTCTTATTTTTTTATGATTATTATTATGCTAGCGCTCCCCAGATATCTATATCTAACTAAATACGAGGACGGTTAATTACATTTGATGTCGATTTCTGCTCCCAACCACCTTATACCCCTAAAACATACCCTATTTAACGATTGTTGTAGCAATTTCTTTATCGTCCAATTTTAGGTGTACACACTTTTATTTTTCATAATCAATTCGTTTTTGTAGATTATAGACAGTTACAGTGATCTATAATAAATATCAACAGGTTTTGTTCAAGCTGCTTAAAATGTTTGAAGTAGGCTAATTTTTTTTAAATGTAAATCCTAAAAATAAAAAAAAATAAAACAAACAAAACAAACAAACAAAAAAAATTAGCAACTCACATAGTAATCATTCAACACTGCTTAAAAATGTAAATTGAAAATTAACTCCTGATTAAGCATGAACTAAGATACAGATATCAGTAAATTAAGAGTTTTAATGTGGGTCTATTATCAGTAAACGAATCATTAAATATTTATAATCATTCACAAAAATATGGCCCTTTCATAAGTTGTTCAAAAATGAAGGCCACACATGTCAGGTTTTTCAACACGATGGCGCCACGGATAGGCAAATACTTCAAGATCTGTTTCAAAGACTTGAAAATGTGTCATTATGTGCATTAATAAAAAATGCATAAACATCCATTTATTTTTCATAAACTTTTAATTAAAGCCCTAATATAGTAATTATGCAAAAGCTAGCATCTCACTAAATACCACATTACTTTGTTATTTTAATTGTATTGACAACATATTTCTCACGTTCTCCCACATTACTGAAAAAAGTGTAGAAGGGACACTATAGTAGTTCTCTATTTTCATGTGTGATATCATATATCACATAAGCACTCATAATTACGTGAAAAGAGACACCGTTATTTTGTGACTGCATCATCTACACAAACCAATGTGCGGTGGCACCCCTAATAATCACCTTGACTTAAAACCACATTGTGGTATTTCGGGTGCGCCTCTCGTGTCTTTGCCCACAACGCTAGTCAGTGACCACTGGAATGTGGAAGATAGACACAACAGGGGAGAACACAATAAAAGGCTGACTTTATTTGCATCCAGCTACTCTATTACAGATTGTTGCCACACCAAGACTTTTATTAGAATGGAAAATAGCGAGGGTTCGAATAAAAATAGGTTATTTAATATTAATTTCACTTTCCTTACTGAATATTGTTCTGTGTATGTGATTTCACGACTGAGATGCTTCGGATCACCTGTTAATTGCCGTAGCCCTTAAAACCTGAGTGAGAGGGTTACTTAAATGAATGTGCTAGCAAGGCTGTGGGGTGCTGATATATAACCGGGGTGGTGTTTATCAGCTTGATGTACTTGGAATGCCCGCCATCGAATGAAGTCTGCAGCTATATAGGGCTCAATTCCTGGAGATGCGATTTCAGTAATGTTTTCCTTAGCGATTTTTTTATGCACAAGTATACAAAACTAGTCATTGTCTCTTTAAGCAAAATGTTTCCATAGCGTAGGTGCTTTTTGGGAATGGCTTAGTCACCACTCGTGGTCCTCTTGATGTGGATGGGTACCACACGGCGGAACCAGGCGAGCCCGTATAAGGGAGGGACATCTCACAGGCAAATCGGGCGTGGCACAGGGGCTCTGTTTTGCCCCCGGAATATGCAGGCACACGTGTATCAAATACATCATTGCACGTAGACGTACATGATAACTTCAACACAAAGCCCTTAGATCCGCATCGAAGCACAATTAATACCTGATTCATAGGCTCCGCCCATTCTATACATGGGCTACGGCTTATTAAAAGATTCTATGTTAATCGTCAAAGTGTGAATTAGAAATTGGGGGCATTATAGTGCACCAAGCATCTCTGCAACAGTTACACACTGCCACACAGACTAACTGTGGCACATTACCTGAGGCTTGCCAAGTCAGGCTGGGCCCCGGGGTGGCATCTTAAAGGGGCTCTACGGCGCCCCATGGAACACATAAACAAAATGTTGATGTATAGTTGAAAACCTACTATGCATCAGTATTCATATGAAAACTCAGTCCACATATATCTGCAATTTTTGCGAACACACTTCCTTCTGTATAGTAAAGCATGTCATAGGCTCTGACGCCCGCCAGGAAGTGCTTGCTATTTAGAGATAGGGAAAAAATGCACCGCTCTGGAATTTGGTGAGGTACTCAGATCTAGTGGGCCTTCTATGTATATTGCCTCCAAAACTTGGTCATACCGATACTACTTTTCTAAAATGGGGATGCAAAATTGCCAGGGGATTTTTGATATCTCGAATGTTTGCTTGTGGCAGCGTTGAAATTATGGCGAGAAATGAGAAACAGGAAGGTCTAAGAACATCCCCATACTTTCCTGATTTTAATTTAAACTTCATCAATTGTCGTTGTATGATGCAGATCGCATATATGTGAATATTAGGATTCAAAAAATTATAGCGCCACCAAACTGGCCGCAGGAAGTGGTGTCATTTTCACAAAAAATGCTTTGAATTCAGCATCTTATTTTACTCAATTTGCTTCACACCTTCATCAGAATAATGGAAAAACACGGCCATGTAAAACTGTTGAGGGGATATGTATATAATATAGTGTTGCCATGGCACATATCAAATGGAATATTTTTCGTCTAATAATATGAATGCATTCCCGGCATCTTCTAAACATGCTCTAGAATGTCATGAAACTCAGACAACATATCAGTATTAATGATAGATTGGACACTGGCAAAAGTCATGAAAGGGCGTGGAGGAGGCACTCTATAGCGCCACCTTTTGTCAAATAGTGGGGGCTTAGTTTTAGCTACAGACACCAAACCGGTACAGATATTGTTATTTTTAAGCGGACACTTTCAATTTACAGCATTCGCTAAAGACCAACAGGAAGTCGGCTATTTTGATTGAATATGGATTTTTGGCTCTTTGTGAGGAATGTATGTGTGCTGGAGATCTTTCATTGTCTGAGAGAAAATGCGCCTCTACAGGAGCAATCCCGGGACTGAGAGGGAGGGTCCTCGCTTGTTTCATCTTTAAATCGGGTTAAAAATAACAACTAAATACTCATTTAATCACATGACAAGCTAAACCAAATATTCTATTATTACGCGGGTCAGGGTTATTAATATTGAGTGTCTGGCGACAGAGAACAGAGGATAGACGAGAGAATGTCACCGTCTCCGACAGCGTGTGACTGTCTAATCGAGCCACAACAAACGAGGTTTATCTGTTTAAGACCTTTTAAAAAATAAAATATTACCGGCGATTGCACACAATCCGCCAATTAGAACA
Source organism: Cyprinus carpio (assembly GCF_018340385.1). NCBI lineage: Eukaryota > Metazoa > Chordata > Actinopteri > Cypriniformes > Cyprinidae > Cyprinus > Cyprinus carpio. The sequence goes on from NW_024873898.1 coordinate 7,183, forward strand.
CACCAAGAGCTAAATTTAAGATGTTGTAGCTGGTAACATGTTAAAATGAAATATTGCTGCAGCCTGTCTGACAGCGCGAGACCTTCTGAACACTTGAAGGGAAAAAAGTGTAACATACAGAAAATACAGCCTTTTACATAAAAACACAGCGGGCGAATCAACACAAAACAATTAGAAGACCATATATAAAAAAAAGGGAGATGAAACTAAGTGTTTATGAGTGCTTGTGAGTATTCTTTGTCCTAAGGGCTGAAACATCATCACGAGGCTATGCGCCTCACAGAACACGGTGATGGTTTTTCGGCGAGAACGGACAAAAAAATACACATTTAATTCACACTGACAAGCTGACCCAACATATTTTATTATTACGGCTCAAGTCGCTCTCATTCTATAATTGATGTCTGGCCAGAGAATCAGTGAGAAGACCAGACGAGAAATCCAACGCTGCAAGGTCATGCGTGCGTGCAGTCTCAACGAGCTCACAATAAAAGCATTTGTATAGTTTTAAGAGCTTTTAAAATACAAATTATTACCGCGAATGCACACAATCCACCCATTAGAACACAAAACAAGAGCTAAATGTCAGGTATTGTGTGAGGGTTTGATTGTGAAAAGTTGAAAGACTATTTGAACAGCGCGAGACTGTCTAGGGCGGATAACATGAGATCTCTCGAGCTCCAGGAGGACGCTGATTCTGGCTTTTCCGTCAAGATCGACAAATCAAGTAACGAGGTTATTTCAAAATAGCATAAAGCTGGCGATATAAAACGAAAACAGTCACGTGAACATAACACTGTTTGAGAACGGACAGATTTGAAGTGTGAGGTCAGGATACTGGATTGAATATTAGTAAGTGACTGCCTTTACCAGCTACTTGGCGTGTCTTCGGAGCGGTTTTAATCTATGCAAAAACAGGGTGGATTGATGTAATGGCTGGGATTGTGGGTCTCTTGGCTGCGTGTTGGTGTTTGTTGTATTCATGTATTTTATTATATTATTATTATTATTTTTCATTTTTTTTTTTGCGTTAACAAGAATTAATCTATATTTAATTAGCGAATACATGTTATTTTCATTTGACATCTGTGCCACTGCTGTACGGACCTCTAAATAGCGCTAAACGCAGCTCTATATATGTGCACTTATATGTTTAGCAATTGGGTCTTTATCGGTCCAGTTTTAACTGGTGTGACACGTGTGCGCTTTATTTTCATAATAAATTGTTTTTATAGATTGGATAGACATGTTACATAGTGGTATAAATAAAATATACCACAGGTTTTTTGTTCAAGCTGCTTGAAGAATGTGTTGCAGTAGGCTCATTTTTTGTGTAATGAAATCCTAAAAAATAAAAAAAAAAAAAAACAAACAAAAAAAAAATTAACCCTGACGCACAGCCATATTTGACGGAAAAGGTGGGGATGCTAAACCTTATAGGAAAAATAAAACTTGAATGAAATTATGTTTAATTTTGGAGTAGGAGACCATTTTTGTGTCATAAAAACTTCGTTCTCTGGGTGACAATAAAGAATAACACATTGTCGAATAGTAAGCTGGTATTATGCAAACCAATAACTGTTGTATGTGGGTTTCCATCATTATATCGTTTATGTATCTAATTGTAAAAACAAGAAGCAAATTAGGCACACTCACAATAGTAATCATGCACACACTGACTTAAAAAATGTAAGTTGAAAATTACACACATGATTAAGCATGAAATAAGATACAGAATCAGTACATTCGATTTGTATGTGGGTATATTATCAGTAAAATAATCATTAAATATTTATAGTCATTAAAAATATTGGCCCCTTTCATAATGTGGTTCAAAAAATGAAGGCCACAATGCTAATGTTGTCCACATCGATGGTGCCACAGGAAAGCAAATACTTCATTCAAGATCATGTGTCAAAGACTTGAAAATGTTTCCTTTATGTGCATAAATCAAAAATGCATTACAGTCAGTCTTTTTTTCATAAACTTTAATAAAGCCCAATATAGTAGCTATTTATGCAAAAACTATCATCCTCCGAAATACCATTACTTTGGTTTTCCCTTATTTTACTAGTATGACACATTTTTCTCAAGTTATCACGCATTACTGAAAAACATGTAAGAAGGACACTATATTGTTATCTATTTTTCATGTTGTGCCGTAATAGTACTCCCATAAGGACTTGATATTTAGCGCGGTGACACGAGACATTGTTTTTTTTAACTGCATGCGATCTACAAAACATGGGAGTTGTCTTGGAACCCCGGAAGGGGTGGATCACCTTTGACACTTAAACCACATGGTTTCAGTTACCTTCTGTGTCTTTTGTTTGTGGCGGCATCGGAGACAGCTTGGCCGTAGACAGGAATGGGAAATTAGCAAGACAGGGAACAAATAAGAAGGTCCTGGAGCGGGGTGTGATTTGGCAGCCATCCATGCGGCCAACGTCGGGTTAACAGGTGTTCCACAGCCAAGACTCTTATAAGAATAGAAAATAGCAAGGGTTCAATAAATAGTTTATTAATCATTTAATTTCACTTTCTTAATGATATTGTTCTTGTGTGTGTGATTTCAAAGTTCGGGATGATGCTTCGAGTTGGATTAACCCGTTAATTGCCATATCCCTTAAACCTGAGGAGTGCCAGGGGTTAATGTAAATGCATGTGCCCGCTGGGCACCAGTTTACTGTGATGACCACCGGGGTGGCCTTTGCACTGATGGCTTGAGCAAGCCATCGCTGCTTGCAGCCTATCTTTTTCTGATTTCTTATTTTGGAGCCCGAGCAGCCGTATCGGGTTGAACGCTTTTGGTATTTGTTATTTATTTATTATTATTCTAATTTTTTTTCAAGGTTTCGGGGGCTTGGAGGCCCTTAACATGCTTAAACCCTATTGGAATTGCTCTGCACACACATTAGGCTTCAAGCCTTAGGGAGGGTCGAGACTGATACTAGGGCGTGGCACCAGGGGCCTTACAGCGCCCCCTGGAATTTTTGGAGGGCCCATATATTCATACCCAGTTTTTTCCAACGTAGACGGGGGAAACTCGTACACATATAAATTCTCATCAATCAAACAACTTTCGTACTTGCCTGTCATAGGCTCGCCCAACAGGAAGTTGGCGGCCATAGGGTTAAGATTTATTTTCCGTCAAAGTTTTGGGGGCTTTTGACAGGCTGACTAACATTGCTCGAAACTCTTGAAAATTTTCACACACCTATAGAATCGGTGGACATTAGGAGGCTGCAGAGCTGAGACCCGGGCGTGGCACAGGGGCTATACGGCGCCCCTGGAAAACACAGTCAGAAAGGTTGCTGTATAGTTCAAAAATACTTGCAAGTATTCATATGAAACTCCGTTACAATACTAGATCTCATTGTGCCGAACCACTTTCGGATTGCATGTATAGGCTCCGCCAAAGGAAAGTTTCGCTATTTAGAGCGATGTGAGGAATGACAGCGCATGCGGTGGGAATAGTGTAGTATACTTGTCATCGGTTTTTTACCCGTGTTGCCACAAAACTTGGTCAACATGATCTCAAGGACATTGGGGGCTGCAAAACTTGCCAGGGGGATTTTTGATATCTCGAGACAGTTTGCTCGTGGCGAGGCAGTTGAAAGTTTATTAGCGAGAAATCGAGAAACAGGAATTGTTCTAGATAACAAACACTCAACATACATTTCTGATTTTAATTAAACTTCATCAATTGTTCATTGTATGATGACGATCGCATAATATGTGCCTATTAGCGAGTCAAAAATTATAGCGCACCAACTGGCAGCAGGAAGTGTGTCAATTTTCAAAATGCTTTGAATTCAAATATTAGTTTTACTCAATGTGCGTCAACTCATCAGACTAATGACAAACACGGGCCCATGTTAAACAACTTTGAGGGGATCTGAGATATAATTAGTGTTTGCCATGGCAACATATCAAATGGAATATTGTATTGAA
>NW_024873899.1:0-6409 GCF_018340385.1 Cyprinus carpio
TATATTAACAGCCCAATAACTTTTTATTCACAGACAGATGATAAACTATTATTAAAATATGTATCTTCAGATGATAAAGGATAATAGTTTTATGAAACCTCTCCAACGCTTTATGAGGTTGCACTATTCCAAAAATAAAATAATAATGTCAGGTATGATAAAATACACCTACTTGCAGTGTATGTACAGACTCCAAACAATACATTACTCATATTAAACATACAATAACCTACATATACATCACTGTATGTATTCATGTTTTTAGAGGTTTTAAAGACTTTCCAAAATTGTAGAATTTTTATTGCTTAAACACATATATGTGACCCTGGACCACAAAACCAGACTTAAGTCGCTGGGGTTTATTTTTTAGCAATAGCCAAAAAAAAAAAAACATGGTATGGTTCAAAATTATCGATTTTTCTTTTATGCCAAAAATCGTTAGGATATTAAGTTAAGATCATGTTCCATGAAGATATTTTGTAAATTTCCAACCTTAAATATAACAAAACTTAATTTTTGATTAGTAATATGCATTGCTAAGAATTCATTTGGAAAAATTTAAAGGTGATTTTCTATGTATTTAGATTTTTTTGCACCCTCAGATTCCAGATTTTCAAATAGTTGTATCTCAGACAAATATTGTCCTATCCTAACAAAAAAAAAAAAGTGTTGTTTGCTGTATAATATGCTGTATAAATCTCAATTAAACTCAGACCCCTAACAACATGTTCAGCTCCTCTCTGTTCTCCGTGATGACCCCAGAGGCTTTGCTTGGCTGGCAAAGAGTGCGTGCAGCACATGCGCTGGCCTGCATAGGGAAGCAATGCGCCCAAATATTTTCTAAGCACAATTCAGGTGAGACAGAGATGCGCAAGGCAAATGTGGATTATTATATGCAAAAATTTTGTTCCATATTTGCAGTGCTCTGTGGTGTTGCCTTTCATCATTACAGAGCTGAAAGCATACAATTCTCTAGAATGTGACTGTATGCTGTAGCATTAAATTTCTAAGCTGGGGAACAATAGTCCGTTAAAGGTGGGGAAGAAGGGAAGAAGAGAGGGAAGGAAGAAAAAGAGAAGGGGGAGAAGAGAAAGGAGAAACGAAGAAAAGAAAAGGTGAAATTCGATGTTCAAAGACAGTTTTTCCTTAGCATGCGCGCAGTGATACAATTTCCGGTTTCTTCATGTGAGAAATTCGCGCATTTATATTACACTGTTTCCTATTGCAGGTGTTCACCAAGACCGGGGTTCGAATCCAGCTGAAGACAACTTCTTATAATATTGTTAATTGCTTTAAGGTTAATTAAATGTACATATGTTTTACAAATGTACATATTTTTCCATGAAAATTACACCAATGGAAATGTGTTTTGTTATTATTAGTTATTTAGTACTTGTATTTATATTTATTTTGATTAAGCATGTTGTTATTTGTAATTATATTCATATTTATTCTGATTAAGCATGTTGTTATTTGTAATTATATTCATATTTATTCTGATTACGCATGTTATTATTTGTAGTTGTATTATTTATTCTGATTAAGCATGTTGTTATTTGTAATTATATTCATATTTATTCTAATTAAGCATGTTGTTATTTGTAATTATATTCATATTTATTCTGATTAAGCATGTTGTTATTTGTAATTATATTCATATTTATTCTGATTAAGCATGTTATTATGTGTGGTTGTATTGTTATTTATTCTGATTAAGCATTTTTTTTAGTTCAAGACACTTTCAAATCTGTCCTTTCTAATGAAAAAAAGATGCAAAATAGTAATTAATATGCCTGAAAAATGTCTGTGACAAATGACAATATGCAAATTATGTTTTTATACACATACGTTCTATTGTTGCAGTGTACTGATGAAACTGTTATATTAAAGTACAAATAAAAAAAGCAATCATTTGCCAGTTTTTATTTTTATTTTTTTTACACAATTATGCCAACAGAACAGTAATGAATATTAAAAACCAATTCAATTTTAAATAAGTTTTCAAACAACATTAAATAAAAAAGGGAAATAAAATGAAAATGAATGTAGAAATCAAAAAGAAATAATTTCTAAATTTGTTTTCTTTATTTTACAATTATGCTAACAGAACAGTAATGATATTAAATTAAATAAGTTTTCAAACAATAAATTATAAAAGGGTTAAAACAGTAAATAAAGTTTTCAAAAACAATGTCATTCTTTCGTGCACCTTCGGCATGGTTCGGGAACTTGATTGACACCTGACTAGAAGCGGTGACCCCTCCACCTAGCGGTGAAACGCGGAAACGTGCCGTCGACATCCCCCTGTTCTCTGATTGGTCAAATGTCACGAATGTTAAGAGAATGTTATGAATTGCGCTTTTTGATTGGCTGAAAATGTTATAGCGCTTCGACCTAAGCCAGGGATTGTGGGTTCGAGTCCCATCTGAAGCTGGGGGTCATATGTCACGAATGCTATAAATATAAAAATGCTATAAAATATAAACATCATCTACCTATAATAGTCGTTAACACGTAAAGGATGATCGGAAGAGCTTGGGGAACAATAGTCCGTTAAAGGTGGGGAAGAAGGAAAGAGAGGGAAGGAAGAAAAAGAGAAGGGGGAGAAGAGAAAGGAGAAACGAAGAAAAGAAAAGGTGAAATTCGATGTTCAAAGACATTTTTTCCTTAGCATGCGCGCAGTGATACAATTTCCGGTTTCTTCATGTGAGAAATTCGCGCATTTATATTACACTGTTTCCTATTGCAGGTGTTCACCAAGACCGGGGTTCGAATCCAGCTGAAGACAACTTCTTATAATATTGTTAATTGCTTTAAAGGGTTAATTAAATGTACATATGTTTTACAAATGTACATATTTTTCCATGAAAATTACACCAATGGAAATGTGTTTTGTTATTATTAGTTATTTAGTACTTGTATTCATATTTATTCTGATTAAGCATGTTGTTATTTGTAATTATATTCATATTTATTCTGATTAAGCATGTTGTTATTTGTAATTATATTCATATTTATTCTGATTAAGCATGTTATTATTTGTAGTTGTATTATTTATTCTGATTAAGCATGTTGTTATTATTTGTAATTATATTCATATTTATTCTGATTAAGCATGTTGTTATTTGTAATTATATTCATATTTATTCTGATTAAGCATGTTGTTATTTGTAATTATATTCATATTTATTCTGATTAAGCATGTTATTATTTGTAGTTGTATTGTTATTTATTCTGATTAAGCATTTTTTTAGTTCAAGACACTTTCAAATCTGTCCTTTCTAATGAAAAAAGATGCAAAATAGTAATTAATATGCTGAAAAATGTCTGTGACAAATGACAATATGCAAATTATGTTTTTATAGACATACGTTCTATTGTTGCAGTGTACTGATGAAACTGTTATATTAAAGTACAAATAAATGTGAAAAAAGCTTTGCCAGTTTTTTTTATTTTATTTTTTTTACACAATTATGCCAACAGAACAGTAATGAATATTAAACCAATTCAATTTTAAATAAGTTTTCAAACAACATTAAATAAAAAAGGGAAATAAAATGAAAATGAATGTAGAAATCAAAAAGAAATAATTTCTAAATTTGTTTTTTTTATTTTACAATTATGCTAACAGAACAGTATGAATGATATTAAATTAAATAAGTTTTCAAACAATAAATTATAAAAGGTTAAAACAGTAAATAAAGTTTTCAAAAACAATGTCATTCTTTCGTGCACCTTCGGCATGGTTCGGGAACTTGATTGACCACCTGACTAGAAGCGGTGACCCCTCCACCTAGCGGTGAAACGCGGAAACGTGCCGTCGACATCCCCCTGTTCTCTGATTGGTCAAATGTCACGAATGTTAAGAGAATGTTATGAATTGCGCTTTTTGATTGGCTGAAAATGTTATAGCGCTTCGACCTAAGCCAGGGATTTGGGTTCGAGTCCCATCTGGGGTGGAAATCTTTTTAAACGCTTCTTAGCGATCTGCAGCAACAGGTGGATTAAAAGCTAAATGTGGGCGATGCTATATAAATATAAAAATCACACCATTATAAAACCGCTAAACACTTGATAAGTGTGATCTCGACATAAAGTGCTTCGGACTTAATATTGGCTCTGAAATCTGACAGCGCACAAATGAGATCACACTTTAGTAAGTGTAGCTTTTTGGGTTTTATATGTGTGCTTTTATATCGGATTTATCATTTAGCTTTGAGCGCTAAGAAGCGTTTTAAAAAGGGGAACAATAGTCCGTTACAAGGTGGGGAGAAGGTGGAAGCTGGGGAACAATAGTCCGTTAAAGGTGGGGAAGAAGGAAGAAGAGAGGGAAGGAAGGAAAAGAGAAGGGGGAGAAGAGAAAGGGAGAAACGAAGAAAAGAAAAGGTGAAATTCGATGTTCAAAGACAGTTTTTCCTTAGCATGCGCGCAGTGATACAATTTCCGGTTTCTTCATGTGAGAAATTCGCGCATTTATATTACACTGTTTCCTATTGCAGGTGTTCACCAAGACCGGGGTTCGAATCCAGCTGAAGACAACTTCTTATAATATTGTTAATTGCTTTAAAGGTTAATTAAATGTACATATGTTTTACAAATGTACATATTTTTCCATGAAAATTACACCAATGGAAATGTGTCTTGTTATTATTAGTTATTTAGTACTTGTATTCATATTTATTCTGATTAAGCATGTTGTTATTTGTAATTATATTCATATTTATTCTGATTAAGCATGTTGTTATTTGTAATTATATTCATATTTATTCTGATTAAGCATGTTATTATTTGTAGTTGTATTGTTATTTATTCTGATTAAGCATGTTGTTATTTGTAATTATATTCATATTTATTCTGATTAAGCATGTTGTTATTTGTAATTATATTCATATTTATTCTGATTAAGCATGTTGTTATTTGTAATTATATTCATATTTATTCTGATTAAGCATTTTATTATTTGTAGTTGTATTGTTATTTATTCTGATTAAGCATTTTTTTAGTTCAAGACACTTTCAAATCTGTCCTTTCTAATGAAAAAAGATGCAAAATAGTAATTAATATGCTGAAAAATGTCTGTGACAAATGACAATATGCAAATTATGTTTTTATAGACATACGTTCTATTGTTGCAGTGTACTGATGAAACTGTTATATTAAAGTACAAATGAAAAAAGCAATCATTTGCCAGTTTTTATTTTTATTTTTTTTACACAATTATGCCAACAGAACAGTAATGAATATTAAACCAATTCAATTTTAAATAAGTTTTCAAACAACATTAAATAAAAAAGGGAAATAAAATGAAAATGAATGTAGAAATCAAAAAGAAATAATTTCTAAATTTGTTTTTTTATTTTACAATTATGCTAACAGAACAGTAATGATATTAAATTAAATAAGTTTTCAAACAATAAATTATAAAAGGTTAAAACAGTAAATAAAGTTTTCAAAAACAATGTCATTCTTTCGTGCACCTTCGGCATGGTTCGGGAACTTGATTGACACCTGACTAGAAGCGGTGACCCCTCCACCTAGCGGGTGAAACGCGGAAACGTGCCGTCGACATCCCCCTGTTCTCTGATTGGTCAAATGTCACGAATGTTAAGAGAATGTTATGAATTGCGCTTTTTGATTGGCTGAAAATGTTATAGCGCTTCGACCTAAGCCAGGGATTGTGGGTCGAGTCCCATCTGGGGTGGAAATCTTTAAACGGCTGTCAGATGATCGGAGAGCAACGTACCGTATATTGGGATGCTGTTCAGAGGTCTGTGGTGCTGAAAGAGGGTGCATGGAGCAGTGGGGAGATGCATTGGTTATTTCAATGACAGTTCATCTGTTTCTGGATGGACTGGGAGTCCTGGAAATGCAGGCTGGTTATGGACAATCCCAGGAGAGTGATGAATTTACATACTTTTTGACCGGATAATACCTTGAAGGATACCTTCACAGCCTCGTAAAAATTATTAACTAACCCTTGTGAAAAAGGAGGAAACATTAAGAATATGCTTTAAAAATATTTCTAAGTGTACACGGCAAAGGTGGCAAAGAATTGCTTCTGAAGTGGCATTTAGGTGTCTTTTACATACTGTAGACTGTTTAATGTTACTGGCATAAATCCATTCATAAAGATTTTTTTAAAAAAGGCTGTAATATTAGGGTATGTATGCTTTAATATTAGGTTAATATTAGGGACTGAGGTGGGTCCGGGCAATTTAGTCTGGCTTTTGTAAGTGTACTTCTTTAAAACATGACAAAAGATTATTGAAACACAGGATTTAAAATGTACCTAAAGGAAACTTTTAATATGGCATCATTATAAAGTGCACTTTTTAAAAATTAGTTAAGGAACATCTTTATATAAATATATTGCATATATACTTTTAATATATACTTTTCAAGTACACTA
>NW_024873900.1:0-4813 GCF_018340385.1 Cyprinus carpio
CGGTTACGCGCATCTAGTCGAAAGCATCCTCCAGCACCCTCGGCACAGATCTCTGGCGGAGCAGTTCACGCCAGGCCCAGCACTGGTGTTAGCATGCCGGAGTCCCGGGTCAGCCCCTGTACTGGGCTAGGTGTCCCATATGACTTGATTCCCAACGGGTACTCATATGCGCGTTATCTCCACGGTAAGGTTTCAGCTTGGCAAAAACCGTGTCTCCCTTGACGACCAAGCTTCTAGAAGTACAGTCCCCTTTTCTGCAGACGTTCCATCCCTACTCTAAGGTAGGACACCTGCCTCAGCGAACCATTTCATATTGTAGTACTGCCCCTGGGGTCAAGCCATAGCAGTTATCTCCACAGGTCCACCTCCCTATGGGTAGGATGTGGTCTCATGTAGCGACCTGTTTTCTAGGCTCGCTTCCCCATCACTTGCCAAGCGGGTCAGAAACCAATAGGGGAAGATTTGAAGGCAGGCTTTCACCGAAGGTTGAAATCCCTTTCAAAAATTTTTTTTTTTTGGGGAACCGCAGCTGGCCTTCCGCCAGCAGTGATGATATCACACTATTGGGCCCCTTCGGTACCAAGGTCAGTGAATTTGCGCTGGGGCGTTGGGAAGGTTACGACCTAAGCGTAGCTCTTTGTGACACGCCGCAGCTTGTCAACAAATTGCCAGCGCCCCAGGGTTGTGATGGTGTCCTGCGGGTGTGGCGTTTTCCATAGGACCCCCATATGTCCGTCGGACCATAACTCGTAGGGGACCGACAGCTCGGGAACGTCTCGGTCTCGTACGTAAGTCATCGTTTCCCTGATGGAGGGAGACGGAGACGTTATTGTCCCCCATGCCACAACCTGTAACACCCTCGCCGCTGCCCTGGGACACGTTTCTCGGTTCCTCAGCGTAAACAAGTCGACGAGGACTGCTATCCTGCCGCTCTCGGCTAATTCATACGCCGTAGGCGTACGGGGGGCTGTGGCTCAGGTATTTGAAAATCCATCTGCAATTTTTCATTGGCGTTTTCTCTTAAATCAGAGATGATGCCTCCCAAAGTGAGGACCCATATGCTTTTTTTTGTTCGACAACGGTCCTCCGTTCCTCATCAGGGAGACGAGGGTTACGTTACGTAACCGAGACGTTTTCCACCCAGACCACACAACAGTTCAAGATTCATACATTAATTCATTCCACTTCATTCACTGACTAAACATATTTCAGTTCTCAACTTTCAGCGATGCATGTCAATACAGTGACACGGCGAGCACGCACACCACCTTATGTGAATTGCTGATTACAAAACCTCAGCTTTACGCAGTTGAGGGCCAACTCTGAGTAATTTTGTAGACCTGGGAGCCACCAAGACGTGCCTATGACTGAGTTTGATCGACTGAGATTGCTCACTCAGACCTGTGACAGACACCTTTAAGCAGGGCTGTTCTATCTGTAACCAGGGACACTGTCAAAAGCAGCAAGAGTGATGAAGACGGGGATCTGATCAGTCTAGTGATGAAGATAAGGGTGAAGATGTTTCACCTTCTTATTCAGGACTGGTCAATTGTAAGGAAAGATGGTAAGTTGTAAGAGGAAGAGAGAGAGAGAAAGGAAAGATTTATCAAGAAGTATAGATTTATCAAATAATTATAATTTTTCTCAATAATGCAAATGGTCTCAAATCCTACCACTGGCAAGTGAAATTCACACTTTTGAGTTTTATTTTGAGATATATTTCAAATGTATCTGCAAAGACAAGTTGTTACTACCTCAGTTTTAGAAACTGCAATGATCTGTATTTCATTCATGTTTACATATCTTACAACAAATAATGCAGGTAAAACATTGTACTCAGGGCTACAAAGAATTATATCTTCAATAATCGTTTCTTAACTGTACTGCCTAGTTTGTGAGAGCTTGATAACTTAAATTTGGACATTTAAATGCCTTTTTATCACCTTACACAGATTAAAATATATAGAAAGAAAAAAAAGAGAATCTGCAAAAAAATGTAAAGGCAAAATGGTCAATGTAATAGTCCAAAAATTAATGATACTACTGTACCCTCCCCCGAACATATCTCGTAGCCATCTTATTGTGTGTTTGATCCAATGCATGAAGAGTGGAAAAAAATGGTGCTGGTTCCATACCTTGTTTTCTTAATTAAAATGTTTGTGTTTAGAGAATGTTTTCATGTTTTGAGATCTCTATAACCACAAAACTATCTTACCCCGTCATGCCATTCCAGCTGTCATGAATTCTTTTAATTTGTGAAAATAAAGATGATTTTTCATGACCATACTGGACGTGGAGTAATGTCTGTAGCTACTGTCATTTTTGTGTTCACTTCAATTTGTCATTTCTCAGTTAAACACTGAAGGAGGCATTCTGTGTTTATTGTGGTATTTAATACATTGAAAGACAAGTATGTTAGTAGTGACTGGAAGGATGCAAGAACAGCTATAAAGAATTTGTGGTATTTAATACATTGAAAGACAATTTTTGTAATTAGATGAGAAGAATCTCCGTGTTATTTTCCTGTCACTTTATTCTGATGATGTGACATAATAGCCTTGCTGAAGCACCAACAGATCATCACCACATCATCACAATCAATTCACCTAAAGTGGGTGCGCTTTGTAGGCCTCGTCCAGTATCTCCGGGCTAACCATTATACAATATGATGCTGGGTACAAGCGGAAAACTGGTACGCCTCAGCAGATGACGAGCTTACTCCGCATCCTCTACAGTCCAATCCTTACACACTTTACAAACACCTCAGCCTGGCTCTTCGTTTGCCTCTCAATGATGACGAATTTTTTTTCTGCTTTGCACGGACTTCAGCCCTTCACTTACAGTGGTACTAGATGATGCTTGGAGTTCTTCCTTTCCCCGAGCATTTTACTGCATTCTGGTAGTAATGATCAAAAACTCCGTGCTATGGAGTTCAGTTATGGTAAACTGGCCGCCATCATTAGATAACTAATTCTCATGCCAACAACCAATTCTCAATTCTCTAAGAGGGTACTGTAAGACACAGATTTACCACACCCAGTCGCCATGCATAGCGTATATAATTAGATATATAGATATATAATACTAGATAATATAATCTATATACATTAGACCCCATTCACAAAATTTTTGTTTCACCCCTCTTTTACCTTTTATTCAATCCCTCAGTATTTTAAAAATAGTTTTGAAATTCTGATTTTTGAACAATCCAATATATACATTACAGCCACACACACAACACACACACACACCCACACACACACCACCACCACATACTATATAGATATATATATATATATAAGATATGATATCTGTTTATTTATCACACAATATTGCAGTTTGGGTTAAGCTTTTGTATATTGTATATTTTACATGATTAACATGGTAACGGATTTTAACCTGACAAATGGTCTCCATTTCCTTCCCACAAGGGGTGGGGGGCTGTAGAACACCAATTTACAAAATATTGCCATCCAGCCTAAGTGGTTGTACTGAGAAAACTAGACCTTTATCATAGGAGCAACGTTTTGAAAGATCTGTCCATAGCACACAGACACATTTAATCAAAGTCTGCTTATGGGGTTGCATGTAACATGCCTAAAAATGAAAGAATGTTAACTAGGTTTACAACAAACCTGGTTTAGATCTGCATTCACTTTTAGCTACATTTATGCATTATGCGTTTTTGGATTTCAGGCTTACACTGCATATATTTATTGTGACGTCTACCTTTTAGAATCAGGAATCCTGGCGTGGCTTGCACCACTACACTGTACTAACTGTGCTAACAGGAATATTCTAAAGTGTGGACACATTAAAAGTACTGTAAATGAAAGCAACATTGTGTGATTGTAACCCTCCGTATTTATGTGGACATCAATCCGATTAGATTTATTTAACAAATATGACAATGCTAAGAAAAGTTCAGAGTTAATCACTTAGGAACATTTTAATTTGACATGTTTGTAGTGTGTTATGATGGCAAAAGAACTGGCACTTTCCTACCACACATCCTTTATATAAGTTGTCAGATATCAACTTTTACTCCCCGTTAACATAGCATGATGCTATAGCAGATTTCATATAGCATAAATTGCCATGACGTATGACATAACATTATAAACAGAATCCCTGGTATCAATCACTTTATAAACTGTATTGATGGAGCGTGCGGGGGGCACTGGAAGCGAGGACGAGAAAGGGGAGGGCAACACCAGCGGATCTGCCTCCAAAATCAATTAGACAAAATCTGTGAAGCTATATAGTATCTTAAATTGCAGCAAGGTGACCGGAGAGATGCACGAAAAGGGGACAGAGCGTCACACAGTCATTTCTGCATATCCAAAACAACCCTCACATATAGATAAGGAAGCATGGGGAAAGCACTTTATTGGCCATTGCTTATAATTAAGCATAATAAAACCAAGGTGCTGCTGACTTTTGTTTTGATGGATAAGAAAAAACTAGAATCATGCATGCAACCAATATTTGCATTTCAATCTTTGAAAACATGTCAAATTGAATCATGCAGGTAGTCAGAAGGTGCTGCTGACTTTTGTTTTGATGGATAGATATAGGCTTGTAATATTATTAAATCACAACCGCTAGAACTTGTTTCTTAACTGTACTGCCGTTTTTGTGAGAGTATTGTATACCATTAAACGTTAACATTTAAATGCCTTTTATCCTTATCACAGTTTAAATTAGAGAAAAGAAAGAAGAAGAATCTGAAAAAATGTAAAGGAAATCATGTAATAGTCCAAAAATTAATGATTAACCTGTAGAAATGTATTATTGTGTGTTGATCCACTGC
>NW_024873901.1:0-1462 GCF_018340385.1 Cyprinus carpio
TCCTTAAATAGGCTGGCATATGTTTTCTGTCTGCTAGGACATACCCGGAACAGATGATCCTCCTCCTCCACATAAACTGAGTTTTTGGTTCTGGGCAAGCCGTCGCAATGGCTCTGCCGGATCCACTAAAAGCGGCATCTCTGTCTGTGCAGTCAGCGTCACAGTCCCTGCGCAACCACACTCCCTGCAGTACACTGGTGACTGGATAGTGCAAAAGCCCCTGTTTGATCCAATGAAGAAGGTCCAGGTGGATGAAAATAAACCACCTGGTGACGCTGTGTCTGCACGCAGCTTAACAGGATCTTCTCTTTCCAGTCCATATACCAAACCGGTCCTTCAAACCGTTCACCTCCTCCTCACCGTCTCAAAAATACCTGGCCAAGAATGTTAAAACGTCCCCATCTTCCACAAAAGGATTGTACAGGTGGCTGTTTAGCGGCAGAAGAAACTCCTGAGGCAAAGGCAGGGAAGAGATAGAGCTGCAGGCAACTGTTAAGCGCTGGTGATCTTTTTTCTTCTCCCATGCTTCATAAAATGCAACACAGTCCTTTAGTTGAAAAAAAAGTCAAATCCATAAAGCCAGTAGTTTGAAAACAATCTTGCAAACACACAAAATTAAACATGCCGAAACACCAAAACACTTTCTCGCCAACCAGCTCAGTCACCACGAATTCTCTTCCAAATCTTCTCTTAATGTCAGCCGCTTGCATCGCCTTAACTTGTAAAACGAAACCGTTATTCTTCAGCCGCACCACCATGGTCGGCAAAGGTGCATCCTCTCTCGTTGAATCCATTTGGGTCGATCACACTTGATCTTAGCCAAAAGGCCGAGAAGTGGGTATGTTGCAATGGTGCAGCGGCGGAGGGTATGCGGGGACCTGGCCACGCCCATCGCGGCCTTGGTAAAGTTCAGGGAGACCTGAAACGCTGGGGGACGGTTTTTTCCGGGACCCTCCCCCGTCTGCAACGTCACGAGCCTCGCCCCGATCGGCCAGACGGTGGGGTGGCTCTGCTGCGGCGGAGGAGTACGGGCATCGCCTCGTACACTCCCCAAACGGTTTCGTCGCAGAGCCAGTGCCTCATGTCATCGGAAAATCCTTGGCTCGAGTCCCCGAAGAGAGGAAAGGTCTCGAATTGGCAGGTCGCTCTAGGTGCGAAATTGTTCGGCTATTTGGGATTTTGTCACGAAAAAACCTTCTTTTTGCAAACCAGCACCATGGTATTTGGACCAGTCCGAACCAATCGCAGCACACAGACGAACAGAGATGCTCTGGAAGTCTGAGGTCAATAATAATCAAAAAAAGTGGAAAGTTCCATCCCACCTTGGCGAGGGGCCCTCAAAACGTTATCGAAGGTCGTCTTGTGGCCAAGGTTGCTAAAAGGGCTATAAACTCAGAGAGGAATGAGATCACGCCACCCAAATCGGCAGCCTATGCAACGGGCTCAGTCTGTGGTCAGGAGA
>NW_024873902.1:0-2967 GCF_018340385.1 Cyprinus carpio
TATTTCCCCATTCATAGTCCATAAAGAGATTACCTATGTGCGGTACTACCTTGGGCCCATGTATACCACCTATATGGAACTGATTGTGTTTTGCCCATGCTGACCCATATATGGGTTATCAGTCCATAGGCCCCAGTATTTATTTCCCCAATTCATAGTCCCATCTAGAGATTACCTATGTGGTACGACCTTTGGCCCAGTAGGCAGCCTATGGACTGTTGTGTTTGCCAATGTCTGCCCCATAAGGTTGATCAAAGTGTGCCCTATTTGATTTCCCCATTCATAACCCATATAGAGATTACCTAGTGTGGTAACTACCTTGGGCCCATGTAGGCCAGCCTATATGGGACTGTTTGGTTGTTGCCCCTCGCATGGTCTGACCCATATTGGTTTTAGGCCATATGGTTTAGCCAAGAGGGCCCCATATGTATTTACCCATTCAGAACCCATCTAGACATATGGTTTAGCCATCAGAATCAGACCTCAGAAAGAGCTTTATTTATTATTGCCAAGATATGCTTGCGCATACAAGAATTTGTTTTAAGTGACATAAGCTTCCAGTACACAAAAGGAACAACACACAGTCAAAAAAATAAAAAATAAAAACCCTTTGCAGATAAATTAAGTGTATAAACAATTGTGCTATAAACGCTAATGGAATTTGGTTGAGTAAGATGCAGGGATTGGAACTAGTATGAAGGGGTAAAAATTAATATAAGGATATTGCAACATTTTTTTGTTTATGTGTATTCAATGGGGAACACTTTAACTGTTCCTGAGGTAGATTGCCTGGGGGAAGAACTGTTTCTTGTGCCGGACATGTCCTGGTATTTGCAGCTCTGAAGCGCCGGCCAGATGGCAAGAGTTCAAAGATGGGGTAACTTGGGTGTGAGGGATCCAGAGTGATTTTCTGAGCCCTTTTCCCTCACTCGGATGTAACCTTCTTGAAGTGTGGCATGGGAGTACCACTATCCTTTCAGCAGTCCGACCGTTCTTCTGTAGTCCTTCTGATGTCTGATTTTGTAGCTGAACCAAACCACACAGTTATTGAAGTGCACAGGACAGACTCAATGCCGGCTGAGTAGAACTGTTTCAGCAGCTCCTGTGGCAGGTTAAACTTCCTCAGCTGGCGAAGGAAGTACAGCCTTTGTTGGGCCTTTTTAACAATGGAGTCAATGTGATTGTCCCACTTCAGGTCCTGAGAGATGGTGGTTCCCAGGAATCTGAATGACTCCACTGCAGCCACAGTGCTGTTCATGATGGTGAGTGGGGGGAGTGCAGGGGGGTTTCTTCTGAAGTCCACGATCATCTCCACTGTTTTGAGCGTGTTCAGCTCCAGGTTGTTACCTTGGGCTCATGTAGGAAGCCTATATGGGACTAATTGTGTTTGCCAATGTCTGACCCATAAGGTTTATCAAAGTGGGCCCCGTATGTTTTCCCATTCAGTAACCCATTTAGAGATTTCCTGTCGTGGTACTCACCTTGGGCCCATGTAGGCAGCCTATATGGGACTGATTGTGTTTGCCCATGTCTGACCCATATGGTTTGGTCAAGCGGGCCCCATGTGTTTTTCCCATTCATTACTCATTTAGAGATTACCTGTGTGAGAACCTCCTTGGGCTCATGTAGGCAGCCTATATGGGACCAGTTGTATTTGCCCATGTCTGACCCATATGATTTATCAAAGTGTGCCCCATATGTTTTTCCCATTCATAACCCATATAGAGATTACCTATGTGGATTCTAACTTGGGCCCATGTAGGCAGCCTATATGGGACTGATTGTGTTTGCCATGTATGACCCATATGGTTTGGCCAAGCTGGCCCCCATATGTATTTACCTATTCAGATCCCATCTAGAGATTACCTATGTGGGTACCACCTTGGGCTCATGTAGGCAGCCTATATGGGACTAATTGTGTTTTGCCCATGTCTGACCCAAATGGTTTATCAAAGTGGGCCCCATATGTCTTCCCATTCATAACCCATATAGAGATTACCTATGTGGGGACTACCTTGGGCCCATGTAGGCAGCCTATATGGGACTGATTAATGTTTGCCAACGTCTGACCCATAAGGTTTATCAAAGTGGGCCCCGTATGTTTTCCCATTCGTAACCCATTTAGAGATTTCCTTTGCGGGTACTACCTTGGGCCCATGTAGGCAGCCTATATGGGACTGATTGTGTTTGCCCATGTCTGACCCATATGGTTTGGTCAAGCGGGCCCCATGTGTTTTTCCCATTCATTACTCATTTAGAGATCACCTGTGTGGGAACTACCTTGGGCTCATGTAGGCAGCCTTTATGGGACCAGTTGTGTTTGCCAATGTCTGACCCAAATGGTTTATCAAAGTGGGCCCCATATGTCTTCCCCATTCATAACCCATATAGAGATTACCTATGTGGGGGGACTACCTTTGGGCCCATGTAGGCAGCCTATATCTGGGACTGGATTGTGCTTCTGCTTCAACAGTGTGCCTCTGTTGGATAGCAGGTTAGGGCTTGCGGCTGCGTTGCTGTCATAACAAGTCTGAGATGAGTGTGGAAGAACAGATCAACAAAGGATTGGCCCAAATCTTCAGCAACGAAACCTAAAGTAGTCAGGAAATGACGCGACTTTCGAGGTTACTTTCCACCAGCTTTTTCATTGTCGAAAGTCGTCGCCACAAGCTAATGCCTCGAAATTCTCCACGGTAGAGGACTCTTTCTTGCAGGCGGACGCAGTCCTACTCCTGGAGGCCCCCTTCCTGCGGAGTGCAGGTCCTTCTCTGATCAAACACACCTGAATGCGCTTATCACAGGCCTTTAGGGCTGTCCTGAAAATGGCAGATAGCTGTGTTTTTAGCCGTTATACTCAAAATATTTTTTCCAATTTTTTTCACCCAAAACTTTCAATGAGTGGCCCGTTGACCAGTGGAGCGAGCGCCCCATTTTGACTTTGCTGAAAAGCTGCAGTCTAAACCTGTT
>NW_024873903.1:0-3503 GCF_018340385.1 Cyprinus carpio
TGTGACTTAGTCAAATGGGTTGGACTTGGTGTTTTTTTGAGTGGTTTGGTGTTGGTTTTTAGTGTTCTTGAGTGGTTTTGAGTGTTTTTTTAGTGTTTCTGAGTGTTCTTTTAGTGTTTTGGTTAGGTTTTGGGTGGTTTTGGTCGGGTTGGTCTTGGTTTTGAGTGTTTCTGGCTGTTTTTTGAGTGGTTTGGTTAGGTTTTGGGTGGTTTTGGTCGGGTTGGTCTTGGTTTTGAGTGTTCTTGAGTGGTGTTTTGAGTGTTTCTGAGATTTTTTTTGAGTGGTTTTTTGGTTAGGTTTTGGGTGGTTTTGGTGGGTGGTCTTTTTGGTTAGGTTATATAGATAAATGTCTTGAGTGCCTTTGAAGTGCCTCCCCCCCCTTATTCGGGTACCATAAGTCCTAGAGTGCTGAAACTTGGTGGGTGTTACTAATTGAGTGGGCTTTCGAATGCACCCAGTGCCGTTTCTAGCGCCACCAGGCGCTGAGGTTAGGTTAGGTTATATAGATAAATGCGAAGAGTGCCTCCCCCCGAAGTGCCTCCCCCCCCTTATCTCGGGTACCATAAGTCCTAGAGTGCTGAAACTTGGTGGGTATACTAATTAGGGAGTGGGCTTTCGAATGCACCCAGTGCCGTCTCTCTAGCGCCACCAGGCGCCGAGATATGGTACTGCTCCATTACTTGAGTTTTGGTGTGCTAGGGCTATGGTTGAGTTTCTTAGTTCCAGCCCTAGAGTCGAGTTTCTCTCTATGTGGCTGGTTGTGACTTAGTCAAATGGGTTGGACTTAGTGTTTTTTGAGTGGTTTGGTGTTGGTTTTTAGTGTTCTTGAGTGGTTTTGAGTGGTTTTTGAGTGTTTCTGAGTGTTCTTTGAGTGGTTTGGTTAGGTTTTGGGTGGTTTTGGTAGGTTGGTCTTGGTTTTGAGTGTTTCTGGCTGTTTTTTTTGAGTGGTTTGGTTAGGTTTTGGGTGGTTTTGGTCGGGTTGGTCTTGGTTTTGAGTGTTCTTGAGTGGTTTTTGAGTGTTTCTGAGATTTTTTTGAGTGGTTTGGTTAGGTTTTGGGTGGTTTTGGTAGTGTTTGTGTTGGGTTTTGATAAATTTGAGGAAGAGGTGCCTTCGAGTTGTTTTTGAGTGGTAAGTCCTAGAGTGCTTCTTGGTGGGTATTAATTAGGGAGTGGGCTTTTTGAGGGTGCCGTCTCTCTACACCAGGCGCCGATTAGAGTTAGGTTATATAGATAAATGCGAAGAGTGCCTCCCCCCGAAGTGCCTCCCCCTCCTTATCTCGGGTACCATAAGTCCTAGAGTGCTGAAACTTGGTGGGTATACTAATTAGGGAGTGGGCTTTCGAATGCACCCAGTGCCGTCTCTCTAGCGCCACCAGGCGCCGAGATATGGTACTGCTCCATTACTTGAGTTTTGGTGTGCTAGGGCTATGGTTGAGTTTCTTAGTTCCAGCCCTAGAGTCGAGTTTCTCTATGTGGCTGGTTGTGACTTAGTCAAATGGGTTGGACTTAGTGTTTTTGAGTGGTTTGGTGTTGGTTTTTAGTGTTCTTGAGTGGTTTTGAGTGGTTTTTGAGTGTTTTCTGAGTGTTCTTTGAGTGGTTTGGTTAGGTTTTTTTGGGGTTGGTCTTGGTTTTGGTCGGGTTGGTCTTGGTTTTGGGTGTTTCTGGCTGTGTTTTTTGATTGGTTTGGTTAGGTTTTTGGGTGGTTTTGGTCGGGTTGGTCTTGGTTTTGAGTGTTCTTGAGTGGTTTTTTGAGTGTTTTCTGAGATTTTTTTGAGTGGTTTGGTTAGGTTTTGGGTGGTTTTGGTAGGGTCTGTCTGTTTCTTAGGTTATATAGTGGTTTCGAAGTGTCCCCCCCCCTTTCTCGGAGTGGTTAGAGTGCTGAAACTTGGTGGGTATACTAATTGAGTGGGATTTTTGAGGGTTCTCTGCACCTGTAGGCCCGAGATTAGGGGTTATATAGATAAATGCGAAGAGTGCCTCCCCCGAAGTGCCTCCCCCCCCTTATCTCGGGTACCATAAGTCCTAGAGTGCTGAAACTTGGTGGGTATACTAATTAGGGAGTGGGCTTTCGAATGCACCCAGTGCCGTCTCTCTAGCGCCACCAGGCGCCGAGATATGGTACTGCTCCATTACTTGAGTTTTGGTGTGCTAGGGCTACGGTTGAGTTTCTTAGGTCCAGCCCTAGAGTCGAGTTTCTCTATGTGGCTGGTTGTGACTTAGTCAAATGGGTTGGACTTAGTGTTTTTTGAGTGGTTTGGTGTTGGTTTTTTAGTGTTCTTGAGTGGTTTTGAGTGGTTTTTTTGAGTGAGTGTTTTTGAGTGTTTTTCTTTTGGGTCTTTTTGGTCGGGTTGTTAGGTTTTGGGTGGTTTTTGGTAGGGTTGGTCTTGGTTTTGAGTGTTTCTGTCTGTTTTTTTGTTTTTGTTTGAGTGGTTTTGGTTGAGATTTTTTTGGTGGTTTGGTTGGTTTTGGTTTTGGTAGGTTGGTCTTGGTTTTGAGTGGTTTAATGAGATAAATTTTTTGAGTGCCTCCCCCCGAAGTTTTTTTTCTCGGGTACCATAAGTCCTAGGAGTGGTGAAACTTGGTGGGTATACTAATTAGGGAGTGGGCTTTCGAGTGCACCCAGTGGTGGTTTTAGCGCCACCAGGCGCCGAGATTGAGTGGTTTCGAGAGAGATAAATGCGAAGAGTGCCTCCCCCCGAAGTGCCTCCCCCCCCTTATCTCGGGTACCATAAGTCCTAGAGTGCTGAAACTTGGTGGGTATACTAATTAGGGAGTGGGCTTTCGAATGCACCCAGTGCCGTCTCTCTAGCGCCACCAGGCGCCGAGATATGGTACTGCTCCATTACTTGAGTTTTGGTGTGCTAGGGCTATGGTTGAGTTTCTTAGTTCCAGCCCTAGAGTCGAGTTTCTCTATGTGGCTGGTTGTGACTTAGTCAAATGGGTTGGACTTAGTGTTTTTTGAGTGGTTTGGTGTTGGTTTTTAGTGTTCTTGAGTGGTTTTTGAGTGGTTTTTGAGTGTTTCTGAGTGTTCTTTGAGTGGTTTGGTTAGGTTTTGGGTGGTTTTGGTCGGGTTGGTCTTGGTTTTGAGTGTTTTTCTGGCTGTTTGTTTTTGGAGTGGTTTGGTTAGGTTTTGGGTGGTTTTGGTCGGGTTGGTCTTGGTTTTGAGTGTTCTTGAGAGTGGTTTTTTGAGTGTTTCTGAGATTTTTTTTTGAGTGCTTCTGAGTGTTTTTGGTGGTTT
This sequence comes from Cyprinus carpio, assembly GCF_018340385.1. NCBI lineage: Eukaryota > Metazoa > Chordata > Actinopteri > Cypriniformes > Cyprinidae > Cyprinus > Cyprinus carpio. The sequence goes on from NW_024873903.1 coordinate 3,239, forward strand.
TGGTAGGGTCTGTCTTGGTTTTGAGTGGTTTCGAGTTCTTGAGTGGTTTTGAGTGTTCTTGGTGGGTATTTTTGAGTGGGATTTTGAGGGTTTCTGACTGTAGGTTAGGTTATAGATAAATGCGAAGAGTGCCTCCCCCCGAAGTGCCCTCCCCCCCCTTATCTCGGGTACCATAAGTCCTAGAGTGCTGAAACTTGGTGGGTATACTAATTAGGGAGTGGGCTTTCGAATGCACCCAGTGCCGTCTCTCTGCCGAGATATGGTA
>NW_024873904.1:0-1800 GCF_018340385.1 Cyprinus carpio
TTTTAAATTTGTCTTCAATGCCAGGCATTGCATATGCATCACATTTCCCAAACACATTGGAAAGGGATTGATTGATTGAATGAATGCATAACCACAACAAGAATTTGTTGTAATTGTAGATGAATAATGGTATGGTATATAATTGTATAAAATTTCTTTATGGTTGCTACATAACATTTTTCTTTGTTTAATATTATAGTAGTAAAATCAATGGGTTTTATTAATGTATGTATGTCCTTTATTGGAGTTTGTGTTTTTAAAATTATAAATTGGAAAAAATGAAACTTCTCTAGCTAAGAATAATAGCACCTTTACGGAAAGGAACAAGGGGGAAATATATGTTCCTAATATATGAAGGAGAAATATATTTAAATTGTTAAATAATTGTGTTCAAATTAAAAAATTACAGAATATATAGAGGACCCAGGCCTGATTTTACGTTTTTGTGTTTTGGCTTATCTTTTACTTATTGGTGTGCGCGTTGGCCATCCTCCATGGCGGGTTTACCGCTCATTACTTGCAGTTTGTTATTTATTGGATGTAAAGTCTTTAAATCTTCGCGGTTCCTGCCTCTTCTTTCCAACTCTACGAACTGTTTGCATAACATGTTTTATAATGTTCGACAATATAGTTTAACAATCAGCACACCTTTTTATACTAAAGCACTTAGGGACTCAACGGTAAGAAGAGAAGTGCACCAGCCATTATTTTTTAAAATATCTATCATCTTACAAGTTGTTTCGTCCAATCGAAGTTAGTCGATTATGACAGGCTCCTAGCCCAGTTCTCAGCACAACAGTAAATCTCTATGAATATACGACACACCAAAAACCCTTCTAAATTCCCCCCCAGAAGTTAATAAAACATAAATACTAGCATAATCTCCCCCTATATGCAGAATCATTGCAACTTCATGCAAGGAACCAGGAAATCTGCTTTGACCTCATTCCATGAATAAGTATATCTTATATACGTATGTGTTATAAAGGTAATATTCACATTTATGTGGAAACCTCTTATATGCAATTTAACCAATTAAAAGGAGCAACTCTGAGATTTATTTAGTCTTTGATTCTAAATATATTTTATATGTTCACGACATACTATATTGTCAATGCATATATGTGCTGTATAGTGAAACATATAAGCACCGGTGATAATATTTGACATGTATTATGTAATATGTCACATTATATATTGGTCAATTATTCCATATATTATTGTTCGTAAGGGGCTTGAGAGAGCACGGTTGCACGATGTTTACCAAGAATTCTTATGAAGCTGTAGAGGATGATAAATGTGCGAGGTGTATCTAGGAGAATAATCTGAGCACAGTGAGTGATGTAGCTGAGATCTCTTATGAAGCCTTAGAGGAGATAAATGTGGGATGAGTGTGAGTTGTCTCAATCTAAGGAGAACTAATCTGAAGCCACCGTTGAGAGATGTTAAGCCGACGATTCTCTTATGAAGCTTTAGGAGAGATACAATGTGGATGAAAGTGTCTCTATCTAAGGCGAATAATCTGAGACACAGAGTGAGAGATGTAGCTAGATGATCTATTGTGAAGCTTTAGAGGAGATCATAAATGTGAGAGGTAAGTGTCTCCTGGTTAGTTAAGGAGAATAATCTGAGCACGTGAGCCTGTAGTGATTTGTTGCCGAGATCTCTTATGAAGCTTTAGAGGAGATAAATGTGAGAGTGTGAGTGTCTCTGGTTAAGGAGAATAATCTGAGCACAGTGAGTGATGTAGCTGAGATCTCTTATGAAGATTTAGAGGAGATAAATGTGAGAGTGTGAGTA
>NW_024873905.1:0-3703 GCF_018340385.1 Cyprinus carpio
CTCTTGCTTTTCTCCAAAACCCCAGATCTCACCGATTACTGGGTCAGCCTTCTGTTAAGCCCCCGCTCATGACAAGTGAATGACCCGGTAAGGCAGTCACCAACGGCCTGACAAGCCACAAGAGCCAATGGGTACAGCGACGCCTGACGTACCGAAGCGCGGAACCCCTGTACCTGGGAACAGGCTACCTACCTACCACTTCCAGTACGGGTGGATTCTGACGAGACAAGGCGTCTGCATTCTTATTACACCTCCCAGGCCGATACTTAACCCTCTGGAGTCGATTAACGCGTATACGCGTTTTGGGGTATTTTCTCCTGATAACCCCGAAAAGAACTTAAATTACACTTTCAGTTTTTTGATCGTACAGATAAGTGCAATACATCAATCGAATCTGTAAAGGGTCTACTTTTTTTTTGTATACAGACATAATAACAACAAAACTTTGTGCACTTATAAAATAAAGATAACAAACAAGGAGTGCTGTCTGCAGCCTTTGTCTGCGCTGATCTTCAGATACAACGCGTCATTAAAACGAACTGTAACTCAGTGAATACTCAACGAAGAGACATGAGAGAGATATCTATAGAAAGCCTGACATAGTCTACTTTTAAAACTAAACAAGTGCTGCTGAAAACAAATATTCTGTGATAAAGTAATCCATATGAAAACAACGCGATGTCCGTTTTTTCACGTCTCTCTTCATTATCTTCTAAATGCGACCACGCCCCCCCGCGCCGAGCGCAAGGAGCGCTTTTGAGATTCAAATGTTTTCACTGAGCTCGCGGCTTTTGAATACGCCCACACAACAAAGACAACGCAGCGAGATTGTTCTTCAAGTTTTTATTATTTTACTGTTTGCTTCGCGATTATAGGAATAAGACATAATTCACCACCCCAAAAAGATGTGATGTGTGGTTGATGATTTGAGATTTGGATTTCCTCAGAAAAAAAGAATGAAGCGCTTTATCCAGCAGAGATCATAAATATGAGTAAGTCTCTTTTTATTTATATTTATATACTTGTACTAGTTTTCACATAACGTGTAAACATTTTACTAGTTAGACTTTTTCCAAAGACTTTTTCCCAAACTATAATTCCTGACTAAATGTATAATCAAGTGAAATATTATGAAGTTTCAATAACAATATACACTACTATACCATTCAAAAGCTTGATGTAAATTAATATAAATGTAACAATAAATGTAACTGTAACAAATGTAACAATTATTGCTGTTCTTTCAATTTCGCGCCCCCTAAAAAACCTAAAAAAAATATTCTCGCTCTTTTCAACATAATAATAATAATATATATAATAATAATAATGATAATATAACAATAAATGTTTTTTTGTAGTAGAAAATAAGATTGTTAAAAGGATTTCTGAAGGATTGTGTGACTGGAGTAATGAATGCAAAAAATTCATTTTTGAAAGTCAGCTTTTGATTTTTTCCTGATAAACTGGTTTAACTGCACTCACAAGTGAATATTAAATTATGGTGTGGGATAATTAAATATATTCTAAATAAACTACAAACATAAAATATATACGAATTAATTTTGTCCTCACATTCTTTCTTGTAACTTTTCCTCTCTCAGTGACACAGCTGACTGAATGGCTCATTATGCAGCTCATTATGCAGGCCTTTGTCTTCTCCGGTGTGAATTCATGATAGTTGACGCCTACTCGCATATGACTTTTACCAACAAAAAGTGTCTTAGAAAATTTAAATCAATATATTGTTTTCTGTAAGTGAGTAAACAAAGATGATTTTCACATCATTTAGAAAAAAAAAATTCTAGGCTACAAGCTCCAGTTCTCAAAAATATCTGGGAACCAATTTTCTGTATGTGTTTTTATTGCCTTATTCACGTGATTTAACATTTTTAGTTTTTCACTACCCACGCATAACATTTTTTTTTCTCAAAACCACAATCATGTACATACATGCTGCTCACATATTATTATAGCCTAGTTTGTGCTGATTACAGTGAGATTAGACTTTAGGCCATTTAGATATTTATAAGAAACTGAAAAAAGCACAAATGTCAGGGCATGACAAAACTTCTCCAGGCCCCAAAAATACCCTTAGACTCCAGAGGGTTAACTTCAAAATCAAAGCAAGCAAGCTGTGATGCCCAGCGCTGCTCTGTAGCCCCCAATTTAGCTGAGGTCAGATGGCTGAGAGGATTGGTTATTCAGTGGTACACCACACATTTATGGCCTAATAGATATTCTCTAAATTTCTCATTCCCCATGTGCCCCTTTAATGCCAGAAACTCTAGTTTCATAGAACTATAGTTTGACATATTAAGGTTGCTGTGGTTCTTAGGGCCACGACTTGCATATGCCACAGGTCTTACTTTTGCCACCCTGCTCCTTGTAAAGGACTGCACCTAACCCACCCAGGCTAGCGTCCAGCTCCAATAAAAGGAGGGAAAAAATCTGCATAACAGAGCCCGGAGCAGAAAATGAGCTTACCCTTCAAACTCTCAAAACTTCTCTGACAGTGGGTAGTCCAGCCACTTGCAAAACCTGGCTCTGCTCTCTTTCCGAGACTTTGTGCCACCAAACTCGCAACCACCGATGTAGAGGGCTGCCAATTTAGCAAACCCCTCCACAAAACGGCGTAATAACTCGCAAAGCCCAGAAGGAGGCGAAGCTCTGACCACATACTAGTGGTTGTGGCCACTGGGCCCAGCCTCAATCTTCAATCTTCTTGGGTCTGTGGAAACACCATCGGCTGAATCACATGACCCAAATATGTGACTTCCGAACGAAAGAAAGCGCATTTCTCTAACTTTTCCTTAAGACCTTCGCACTGCAACCTACTCAAAACAAGCTCCAGTCGTTCTCCAGATGTTGTTCGACTGAAGATGAAAAAATTACAATATCATCCAGATACAATAACCATGACTGACACTGTTGATCACCCGAATAACTCTGCTTTTCAACGCTGAAACGTACTAGGTTGCGTTGCAAAAGGCCAAAAGGCAGTTGCTATTGGGCATTCAATAATAGCCGAATGGCGTACAAAATGCAAGTCTTAGGACCCGGTCCTTGTTCACTGACAGGTGGTAGGACCTGATTGTAAATCCGCATAGCTACATCCAATATGTGGAACCAACGGGCCCCTGTCAGGTGAATCTAATTACTCCCCTCCAATACAGGAAGAAGAAACGCATCCTGTTCTATTTTCTCGCATTCAACTGACGGTAGTCTACGCACATCGCAGCCCCCCGTCCTTTTTCTTGACAAGAACTATAGGTGGTGCGTAAGGGCTAAACAACTCTCTCGTATCACCTTAGCTCCAACAACATATTGATTATGGGCCCTTTACCACCTCATACTCCGATGGGTGTATTTCGCCGGTAACTCACCGCGGGCCGTAACTGCGGTATCATCCATCAGGTGTGGATCTCGATGCGACAACCATGGTAAGTACACCCCAATCCCCCTCAGGTACAGAAACACACGACTGGTACTGCCAGAGCAAGGGCCTGAACACGTTTCTTGATTCCGCCATGACCACACAGACAAATCAGTAGCCTTTAATCTGCTCCTCAATAGGAGGCAACTCATGATAGACCTGCACGTTAACGGTAGCAGAGAAGTTTTAACCTCCTTAACCCCTGATGGTAAACTGACAACATAAACACTAGTTTAAAGTTTCCCAAATGTTGGGGGGGTAAACCAATGT
>NW_024873906.1:0-2674 GCF_018340385.1 Cyprinus carpio
GCAGCAGGAAGTGTGTTATTTTCAAAATGCTTTGTATTCAGCATCTTATTTTCACTCAATTATTTCAAACTTCATCAAATAATGACAAACACGGCCGATGTAAATCTGTTTGTGGGTATATTGAATCTAATATATTGTTGCCATGGCAACTTGTCAATCTTGATACTATTCTGTCCTGTTTCATTGTTTTTTTTTTTTTTTCGGGGTCATCTTCTGAAGGCAGATAACATGGCTCAGAATTACAGGAAACGCAAAACATAATCATCAGAGTCTAATGATATACTAGACAATGGCAAAAGGAGCACATGAAAGGGTGTGGAGGAGCACTCTATAGCGCCGCCACACTTATTGTCAAAAGTGGGCGGGGCTTAGTAAAGATTTATATGAGGCGTAAACTAGACAACTCACGTCACCAAACTCGGACGTATAAACTTCTGTTCTTAATCAAGACCGGACACACTTTCAACTTTCTAATTTACAACAGCGCAAATTAGCCACGACCATACCTACAGGAAGTCGGCTTAGTACTGACATTTGTTTACCATGTGATTTTTGAATAAAATCATGGCTGTAACAATTAATTCATACCCGCCAAGAAAACAAGGGTTCACACCAAACTTTGTCAACATGTGCCAATATACCTGCAGATGCTTTAATTCGCAACGGGTTTAGATACCCTGAACCGGTGTGGTCATGCAAATTTAGTTAAAATTACAATCAGCAAAAAGCAACAGTTAGGTGCCGAGATCGGCATGGCAATTTCGGTGATTCTAACCCGGTCTAATTTGTTACATATTAGTAGAAGGCATCTCTTAGATAAACACATAAGGTTTCAATAACGTATTCATACGTTTCAGCTGCCAGCATAAAATTAAATCCTCATCATAGCTGTCAGGATCAAGCGAGTGGCATTATTTAGACGACCAGAGGAAGGCCACCAGAGGGAGACTCTATAGGAGTTACTTCTTTCACATACATTTAGGTAGAAAAACACCGCTATAGCGGAGGAGGGTTGAATCATTTATACAAAGATTTACAAAAGAAAATATGTACTTTTAAAAAGTTAATGATTCTTACTGAATTTTACTGTTAATATAGTTTTTATATAATTATTTCACATAATCGTTTTAGATCATTAAAAGGATTTTTAAAATGGTTATAGACATGAAATTGTGTTGGCTCCTCTTTGGTTTAACATCTAGTTATATGCATTAAATAACATCTCAGATCGTTTATTAATCTTTTTTTGCTTTAGTTATCCTATCATGTTATTTTCACAGTACATAAACTAATCTTAAATAAAAACATTAAATAAAAAATGCTGCTTTCTGGATATAACTGTATTAAAATATTTTAACTAACCCTTTAATTAAAATTCATAAAATCATTATATAACTTATGAAATTTTTATACTGGGTCGCATGTTACCTATCGATATTAGTTAAATAATATTAACGCTAGGCCCGTTTAACATTAGGTACAATAGCTAATAATTTACAACGTGTAGGTCTATTTACTGGCATTATTTGTGTTATAGTAAAAAATTGTATATTCTTAAATCATGGTCCAATAACTGATCGCCCTCTTCGTCTATCATGTAATCAATCTTAGAATGACAGGTAGTTATATTAATAGATGTAGTAAGTCCATTTGTGTGTAAAGCATAATAATTACGACATAAGATTCAGAAGTCAAATTTATAAATGATGTAACATGTTAAACTTATAATGTTAAAAAAACAAAACCTTATTGAAAAGTGTTTACAAGAGAATTTTATATATATTCGTTCGGTGTGGGTGTGGGTGATGGCGCGGGGTTCGTGTTGTGGTGCTTGTGGTGTTGATGAGAGAGAGAGAGAGAGAGAGAGAGAGAGAGAGAGAGAGATTATTTAATGCTAGGCCTGGGCGATATGACGATATAAATCGGATGGACGAAATTAAAAGAGTCTAGTCGATTCATATTGAGCTCTAATCGTTTATTTTTGTGGTGCCTGCCGCAAATGAACATTGTATACGCAATACGTTTTTCATTATTTGAATGACGGCGTCACATGCATTACACGGGGATGCAACGACCAGTGAATAACCCATGTGCCGCTCATACGGCCCGTTGCGTGCGGTGGTCATGAAACTTAAGGTTTTTCATCATAGACTGTTAGGGTTTGCATCGCTTTTAAGCCGCAGTTTCTAACCACCTTAGCAGTAGCTCCCGTTAGTCGGCATAAAGACAGAAAGACATACCCAAAAATAAAAAAAGGTTTCTGCTCATTATTCTTCTGACCTAATACATAATCAACATATGTTTCACAAAATCTGACAACTTCAAAGTTTACTGTTCAAAGATCAAATTACTCAAACTGGGATGAGAAGTGAATATATAAGCTCAACTCAAAATAAAATATATAAACACATATCTTTTTAAATGTATACTACTGAAAAAAAGTTTAGGCCGTTGAAAACACAAAAACGAGCTATATGGCGTGGCGCTGTCTCTGTTTCTGTGTGAGAGAAGATGCGTGAGCTGCGCATCAGGCTGCTAATAGAGCTCGTGAGAGTTTTTTTTTGCCGCTTTATTGGCTTTGAACGATTGCATAAACCTTTTACTTATATGCATCCAAATGCAGAGTATCCTCATAAACACAGTCATTTAGGTTTTAACAGTATATTGGATCTGG
>NW_024873907.1:0-1472 GCF_018340385.1 Cyprinus carpio
CTGGATGCATGTGGGACTCTTGAGCCTGAGTAGCCCGCGGCTGATGTGTTGCTTGTCGTGGGTGTGGTGGTGTTCGGTCAAACCTAAGTGTATCCATCAGCTGAAAGATGTGCGTATATGGATTTCCTCGTTATTGTGCCCACTTTGGTCGTACCAGGGCAAAAAAGACCAGCTAATTGTTGGTACTAACGTCATTAAGTATGTCATAAGTCAGCAAGCAGTCCACAAAGTTGCTGGCGTGTCATGAACCATGCCAAATTCTACAAGGGAAACCGAGATTCAGCGGTTTTTGAGTATGTTGTCTGGACATGATAGATGGGAAGGTGGTAGTATCCCAACCGTTGTTGGTACTGCAAAGCTCACTCCAGGCGATCGCGCTCTTACCTCACCAAGAGAACCTCGTGTGGGGTAGACTTCCAACCAGTTCCACTGTTTCTGTTGGATGCACCGTGTTGATTGAGCCATCTAGGGCACAAACCCCATAAGAAGAGTGTTCTTGTTGGACGTGTCATAGCTACTTTGCCTGGTGACAGATGGGTTGCCGGTTAAGTTGTTAATTAGCCCATCCAATAAACCTGTAATTTTAAGACGTAATGCTAAAATAGCGAATGTTTCTCCTGTTTCTAGCAGCTGGAAGACCCTCGACATGCAGCCTGACATGATGATGGGGAAACTGTGAATGTGCAGAGCCGTTGCCCTCCCCCGCACAGGTGCAGCTGTTAGTTCTCCTTCTGGAATTCTTGATGACCTACTTGTGATGCCCCCAGATGAAGGTGAGGCCATTAGGAGACTCGAGATGTGGTTCAGTAGCTCCGGAGAGCAGGGCTAAATTATCCCACCAAAAAAATGTAATTTCCCTCCGGAGAAGCGGCGGTTTTTTAAGGCACATCATGGTGACAGTTCGGGGTAGCAAACCGACCCGGCCACAGTCAGCGCTATCGGAGCGGTACCGAGAAGTCGATTGAGATGGAAGGATGGGTAACCCCATCCCAAAGGAAAAATTAACTCTTTTCCTTGGGATGGTACAGTATTACCAGAGGTTCATCCAAAATTGTTCTGCCATTGCGAAACCCCTGTTTGCCTTAACAGCCGCACTAAGGGGTAAGAAGCTTCCTCCGGAGAAGGGTGCTTCAGTCAGGAAGTTGAGTCCTGGTGACTGGAAGGGAAGAGCACAGTAGGGCCTTCCAGCAGTTAAAAGGTGCTCTGATGGATTCTGTGGTCTTGACGCATCCCGATTTTAGCCGCCCATTTATTTTGTCCACTGACGCCGGTCCCCTGGACGGGTTGGGTGCTGTGCTATCGCAGGTTGCAGAGGGTGAGACTAGGGGCCCGCCAATTGCTTTCGCCAGCAAAGCTCTTACACGCGCTCAGGCCAAGTATCCTGCTCACCGCTTAGAGTTTTTGGCTTTGAAGTGGTCCGTCTGCGATAAATTCAGCCACTGGCTGAAAGGCTGGGTGCAATGGTATGAATG
>NW_024873908.1:0-1902 GCF_018340385.1 Cyprinus carpio
TACTGTAAATCACCAAAAATGTTGTATTTTCACATGTTTCAAAGGTTGTAGTACACTTTACGTTGACAAGACTGACGTACTACAGGTGACTTTTTGGGCAATATCGATCCCCTACCTGTCCGCCTACTCAACTACACTCTAATTTCATCTTAAAAAACAATTAACGGGTAAATCACCAAAATTGTTTTTTTCCCCTGTCCAAAGGTTTAATGTGAAAAGTATGTTTGTGGATTACAAGACTGACTTACTACAGGTGAATTTTTGCCAATATCTGCCTGCGTACAGTACATAATAATTCTTTAAAACATTACTGTACACATCACCCAAGGGTTGTTCATGTTCCAATGTTGTATAATTTTGTAGTTATCAGACTTACTTACTACAGTTGTAATTTGGCAATTATCTCCTTCCTGCGTAGTACATATAATAATTATTTAAAAACACTTACGGTAAATACCCCAAATGGGTTTTTTCATGTTTCCAAAGGTTTTAGTCATCTTGTTTTTTTCAAGACTGCTTACCGTACATTGAATTTTTCCATATTCTCCTTCACACACGTGCAGTCGCTTACCGATCATTATCACAGCACGCATATCTATTTAAAAAACAAGTACTGTTAATTCACCAAAAAAAAAAGTCCTGGGTTCCAAGGTTTGTAGTATGCGTTTGTAGTTACAAGACTTACTTCACTACAGTGATAATTTGGGCTAATATCTCCACTACGCTTTCCCTGTATGTACTATAAAGATTTTTAAACCAATGACTGTAAATCCCAAAAGGCTTTTTTTCATGTTCCAAAGGCTTTGTATAAGGGTGTAGTTACAAGAACTTACTTACTAATGTGTCTTGTTCTTTGTCCAATTCATCTCCCTTACTGGATGTACAGTATATAATTATTCTTTTAAAAACAATTCGCTTTTAATCACCAAAGTGGTGCTTTTTATGTTCCACAAGTTGTAGTAAGTTTGTAAGTTACAAGACTGACTTACTACTGAGTGAGATTTGTGCCATTATCTCCCTTACGTATGCATTACGAAAGAGTACTCACTTACGTCTTAAAAAACAAACACAGTGCTGTAAATCAGCAAAATTGTTTTCACCATTTAACAAAGATTTGGCAATGGGGTGGTAGTTACAGGCTTGCTTCTAGGTGGTAGTCAACGTCTCCCTTACTGTATGTCACAATTAGACCATTACACTGACGACGGTTAATGGCGTTGCCAAACTCCCGGACAATGGGTCTGGTTAGGTCGAAAAACACTACCTTGAATAATAATCAAATGTGTTTACTGTTGTCATTACAGTACACATTTTCATGTGTTACAGTGGTAAGGGTCAGGTAATTAATGGTGAAGATACTCATCGCGTGAACAGTGCCAGTAATGGTTCCATGCAGGCGGCCGTTGGGCTGTCGGCAGGACAGCTATATACGTGGAAAGAGTGCCCCTGTAGGTAGTGCACAATGTGTCGTCTACTTTGAAAAAAGTCCACTTACCATATTAGAATACGTAATGGGTTACAATATTGACATTTAGAAAGGTAACTGAAACGCTTTGTGAAAAGAGTTATGTGGGCAGTTTGTCGTGCACGTTTAAAGACTTTCGAACAAAGGATGGGAGAACGTAATGTGTTTAGTTTTGAATTAAAAAAATAATCTTTTGTGCATTGTTTTTGCTTTATGTATCGACATAGAAAATATGTTAGAAACAACAGCAGTTCCAATACTCACTGTGGCTAATGTATTTCAAACAAATATTCAGTAAAGACCAGTAGACAGTATACAGTATATAGATTAAGTGTGGTAATGGCAAAAATCTCACCTGTAGCAAGTCAGTCTTGTAACTACAAGTGTACTACAACCTTTGTAACATGAAAAAACCCTTTGGTAATTTACAGTATTTT
>NW_024873909.1:0-5872 GCF_018340385.1 Cyprinus carpio
TTATAGATCATGAAGAGTTTTAGCAACAATTTACGATAAGCTCTCTTTTGGTTTACATTATTTAATGCATTAACTAACATGAACTAAACAATGAACAATCTATTTTTTCAGATCACTTATTAATCTTTTTCTATGTTAGTTAATCCCTATCATTTAAAATATTAATGTTCAGGTTATTTCACAGTACATAAACAATCTTAAAATAAAAGTGAAAAAAAAAAATGTATTAGTAAATAATGTATTAAAATATTTTTAACTAAGCTTTAATTAACATTATATATATATATATATATATGATATATAATATATATATATTAGTAAATAATGTATTAAAATATTTTTAACTAAGCTTTTTTTAGTTAAAATAAGTTAATATAATATTTAACATTAGTACAAGTTAAGTATGAACAACATATTTTTACTGCATTTGTGTTAGTAAAAAAATGAATATGTTAATTCATGGTACAGTAACTGATGTACATTAACTATACATTTTAATTAATAATGTAGTAATCCATTTTGAACATAATAATAACTGAGATTCATAAATGCTATATAAATGATGTACATGTTAACTTATATAATGTTAAAAAAAACTAAATCCTTATTATATTATATATATATATATTATATTAGAATATATATATATATATATATATATATAGTTCTTTGTGTGTGTGTGTGTGTGAGTGTGTGAGAAAGACAGAGAGAAAGAGACTCACATTGATAAATGTCATACAGTTGTTGTTAATGTAATTTAATATAATTAATGTTAATAACTGAAACCTTATTGGAAGTGTTACTCAAGTTTTTATATATTATGTTGTGTGTGTGTGTGTCTCTTGATGGTTCGGATTAACCCTTTCATTGCTGTATCCCTTAATTCCAAACTGCTAAATTAAGTGTGCCCAATCCTGTTCCTGGCGATCGACTGTCCTGCAAAGTTCAGCTCCAACTCTAATCAGTCACACCTACCTTTAATTTTCAAGCAATCTTGAAGACATTAATTAGTTGCTTCAGGTGTGTTTTATTAGGGTTGGAGCTAAACTTTGCAGGACAGTCGATCGCCATTAACAGGGTTGGACACTCCTGTGCTAGAGGGTTTCTGTGTATGTGCCCGCTGGGCACAGTTTTCCTGATGCCACCGGGGTGGCGTTTGCGCTGACGGCTCGGGCCCGCCATCGCTGCTTGCAGCTATATTTATTATTATTCTTCTTCTTCTTCTTCTTCTTCTTCTCCAAAATGAATCGCATTTTTGAGGGCCTAAACATGCTCGAAAAGTCCTGAAACTTTGCACACGCGTCAGACCTGGTGAAAATTTGCGTCTGATATAGGTTTCAAAAGAGGGTGTGGCATAATGGCTCGACAGCGCCACCTATCGTAAAAAAATCAACAGCCCTCCCGCTGTGTTTCACGTACATGCACGAAAATTGGCACACGTATGTAAAGCATCAGTACCTACAAAAAAGACTCTTGGAGCAATATCCGAAACCCAACAGGAAGTCGGTTATTTTTAATTTTATGAGCAAATTTTGCATCATTTTTGTCATTTTGCATGCCTTGTATTTTAACGAACTCCTCCTAGAGATTTTTTCAGATCAACACCAAATTTGGTATGCCTAATCTAAAGGCCTTTGCGATGTTAAATTGCGAAGATCTTGAGTTTTCGTTGAAGGGCGTGTCCGTGGCGGCCTGACGAATTTCGATGATTCGCCATGAAAAATGAAGTTGCTATAACTCAGACATACAATGTCCAATCTGCCACAAACTTCACATGTTTGATAAGACTCCTGACCTGAACAGATTGATATGCTCATATTCAGTTTATAGTCATAGCGCCACCTACTGGCAACAGGAAGTGACATATTTTACACTGTAACAAACTAAACTGAGAAATTTTATGACATAAATTTTTTTTTTCAGTCACTCTATTCTAAAGGCCTGTGCGATGTTAAATTGTGAAGATCTTGAGTTTTCGTTAAATGGGCGTGTCCATGGCGCCGTCACAAAGTTTGATGTCTCGCCGTGGGAATAAAAGTTATTGTAACTCAGGCATAAAATGTCCGATCTTGCCCAAACTTCACATGTTCGATAAGAGTGCTGGCCTGAACAAATCTGAAGGCCAATATTCCATCGGGTGTGGCAAAATACCTCGATAGCGCCACCTATACATTTTCAACGGAGTGCGCCTCGAGCTACGTTTCACGCAAACGTGCAAAAAATCTGTACACACATGTAACACACCAATACCTACAAAAAAGTCTCTTGGTACAAAATTCGAATCCCAACAGGAAGTCAGTTATTTTGAATTTTCTCTGCAAAATTTGTGTCGTTTTTGACATTTTCAGGGGTTGTACTTTAACGAACTCCTCCTAGAGATTTATTCAGATCAACCAAACTTTGTCAGTGTAATCTAAAGGCCTTTGCGATGTTAAATTGCGAAGATCTTGAGGTTTCGTTTAAGGGCGTGTCTGTGGCGGCCTTACAAATTTCGATGTTTCGCCATGAGAAAGGAAGTTGCTATAACTCAGACATACAATGTCCAATCTGACCCAAACTTCACATGTTTGAGAAGACTCCTGACCTGAATATATCTACATGCCAATATTCAGATATCGATATAGTGCCACCTGCTGGCAACAGGAAGTGACATGATTTACGCCGTAACAAAACTACTCCTAGAAATTGTATGACATTTTATAATTTTTTTTGGTCAATCTAATCTAAAGGCCTTTGCAATGTTAAATTGTGAACATCTTGAGGTTTCATTAAAGGGTGTGGACATGGCGCCATGACAAAGTTTGATGTCTCGCCATGGGAATAGAAGTTATTGTAACTCAGGCATAAGATGTCCGATATTCCCCAAACTTCACATGTTCGAAAAGAGTCTTGGCCTGAACACATCTGAAGGTCAATGTTCCACTATAATCATAGCGCCACCTGCTGACAACAGAAAATGGCTTGTTTTACACTAACTTAAACATGCAATGTGCACCAATCAGATATTTGATAAGAGCATTGGCCTGAAAATATCTAAACTTCAGTTATAATATGTTGGAAAGGCCACAAACATGAAGAAATGTTACATGCCTAAAATATGACTGGACTGAAGAAATCTACATGACAAAATCCAGTTATAATCATAGCACCACCAGCTGGCAGCAGGAAGATTGGCACATATAAATGACTTGGCATATTCCTCTTATATTTTACCACATTAAAAAGCATATTTCTCGCCGTTCGCTGTTTTACAAAAGCCACCCGGTGGTGGTGAGCCCGGGTGCGAGGGCCCGTTCATCGCTGCTTGCAGCTTTAATTATTATTATTTTTTTTATTTTTTTTTTAACCTTCCGGGGTTTTTTGGAGGCCTTAACATACTCAAAAACTCTTGAAAATTGGCACACACATTGGAACCTGCGGCCATCAGGATGCCGCAGAGGCTGGGACCCGGGCGTGGCACAGGGGCTCTACAGCGCCCCCTGGAACACAGTCAGAAATCTTGAACCATAGCTCACACATACTTGCATGTATTTATATGAAACTCTGTACACTTATAGACCTCATTGATCCGAACAACTTTTGCGCTCTATGTCATAGGCTCCGCCCAACAGGAAGTCAGCTATTCAGGGCTGTTTCAAAAAAGCATGCTCTGGAATTTGAAATACTCCTCTGAGGTTTTCCACCCGTTCTCCACGAAAACTCGGTGAACATGATCTCAAGACATAGGGGATGAAAAATTGCCAGGGGATTTTTGATATCTCGAACTGTTTGTCCGTGGTGAGGCGTTGAAATTAGGGCAAAAAATGAGAAACAGGAAATGTCTAATAACATCCACATACACTACCTGAGTTTTATCAAACTTCATCTGATTGTTCGATGTATGATGCCGATCGAATAGATGTGACTATTAGGAGTCAAAGGTATAGCGCCACCAACTGGCAGCAGGAAGTGTGTCATTTTCAAAATGCTTTGAATTCAGCATCTTATTTTCACTCGATTTGCTTCAAACTTCATCAGAATAATGACAAAACACGTCCGATGTAAATCTGTTGTGGGGATATTGATATCTAATATAGTGTTGCCGTGGCAACGTGTCAATCTTGAATATTCTGTTCTGGTGATTTTGAGGCAGATAAAATGCTCAGAATTACACAAAACTCCAAACACATATCAGTATTAATGATAGCTAGACATTGGGCAAAAGCACTATATGAAAGGGCGCTCCTGGGATCGACTGGAGGCTAATCAAACACACCTGAATAGCGCCAGGCAGGTGTGTTTTGATTAGGGTTTTGTCATCGCCAAAGGGAGGGGGGGGGTTAGTTTTAGCTATAGACACCAAACTTGGTACATATATTGTTCTTATCAAGACGGACTAACTTTCTAATTTACAGTCATCAGCTACGACCTACAGGAAGTCGGCTATTTTGATTTGAATGTGGATTTTTGGAAAAATGTAGCTGTGAATTAATGCATACTCCGCAGAGGAGAATTACACTATACACACCAAACTTTGTCTACATGGTGCCAATATACTGAAGATGTTAAATTGTGAATGGGGTCAGGATACCTTGAACGGTGTGGCCATAGCGATTTATTAAATAACATTAAAAAATGCAACAGTTATTTTCCTATATCTTTTGAATTCTTTTGTTCTAACCCTTCATAATTTTTTACATATGTAGTAGAAGTCATTCTTAGAAAACACAGTAATTTTCATAAATTTATCATGTTCAGGAGCCAGCATAAAATTAAAACTATCATAACTTCTGGATCTAGCATGCATTTTTTACTACCAGTGATGGCCACCAGATGGAGCTATAGGATTACTTTTAAATAATTATGGTAGAAAACGCAACACTGTTCTATATTATAGATCAGTGAAACTTTCAAAGAATAATAATATGTATTTTAAAAAGTTAATGAATTTTACTGGTAATATAGTTTTATATAATCATTTCACAAATGTTTATAGATCATTAAAAGTATTTTCTAAAATGGTTATAGATCATGAAATGTGTTACAAGAATTTTATGTATATTCTTTGTGTGTGTGTGTGTGTGTGTGTGTGTGTGTTAGAGAGAGAGAGAGAGAGAATGGTTATAGTTATTGAATGCTAGGGCTGGGCGATATGACGATTTAAATCGGATTGGACGAAATTAAAAGTCTGTCGATTCATGTTGTGCTCTATCGTTTATTTTTTGGTGCAGCAAAATACATACATTGTTTACGGCAATGCGTTTTCATTATTTGAATGACGGCAGTCACATGCATTACCACGTGTATGCAGACAGACGCGTGAATAACAGCATGCGCGCGCTCACGTCACGTTGCTGTGCGCGTGGTCATGGTTTTTAAGCACTGCAGTTTGACCCCTTAACAGTATACCCCCATTTTCGGCATAGAGACAGAAATGACATTCCCAAAATAAAAAGGTTTCTGCTCATGAGTCTTTCTGACTAGATACATTATCAACATATGTTCACAAAGCTGACACTTCAAAGTTTACTGTTCAAGAATCAGAATTACTCAGAATTACTCAGTTATTATAATAAAGATATATAAGCTCAAACATAAAAGCAAAAATATTATTATTTTTTTTTAAATGTATCAACTACTGATTTTAGGCCGTTGAAACACAAAAACAGAGCTATTGCGCGCGCTGTCTCTGTTTCTGTGTGAGAGGAGTGCGTGAGCTGCGCATCAGCTGCTAATAGAGCTCGTGAGCATTTTTGTCGCTTTATTGGCTTTGAACGATTGCATAAACACACTTATATGCGTCCAAATGCAAGTATCCTCATAAACACAGTCATTTAGGTTGTTAAATGATTGTAAACAGTTGCGAGAGAAAGTATATGTAACAGTATATTGG
>NW_024873910.1:0-1321 GCF_018340385.1 Cyprinus carpio
GAAGACAAACAGATTCAGTGAGTTACTACTTTCATGCTCATGAACTTATGTTAGAGCTTCTAGCATCAAGACGCTTAGTTTAGTCATTGGAACAGTAATAATCGTTAGGTGCAACTAAGCAAGAGAGCCCAAGGAACGCTACAAGTGTGAAAAACCTTTTTTATATGTTATAGAAAGTTGGCTGATGCACTTTTAAGACTAAAGCTTGCCCACCTTAATGGTGTCTCTAACATCTTGAACATGTTGTAGCATAGCACAAAAACAGATTGATTCAGAAAGTTACTGCTTGTATGATCATAACTTATATGTGACATGCTAGAGCCATTTATTACCCCCATTTTTTTTTTTTGTTTATTCCCCCACATTTTATCCCCATTTTTGAAGCATCCTCCATTTTTTTTATTTTTTTTTTTATTTTTTGTTTAAGGTGTGGGGTTTTTTTTTTTTTTTTGTCCTCCACATTTTTTTTTCCATTTTATTAAGGGTGTGGGTGGCAGGGGATCGACGCTAGGTCTAGCGCTTCTGTGAACGAGTGAAGCCCTCTGTTAGTTTGCAAACTAAGCAATTAATATGTAACAGAACTTTAAAGCGAACACAAGGTAAGCTGAAATAACTTTACGTGTATCGGTGTTATATGAAGGAGTGGTTTATGCACTATTAAGACTAAAGATTGCCCACCCATTAATGATGTTTCTAACACCTGTAAAGAAATGTATTTGCAATTAATGAACGGAAACACAATATTCAGGGAGTAAACTACTTTAAAATGACCATGATCTTATGTTAGAGATTCTAAGCATACGACGCTTAGTTTAAGCGCATACTGTGAACAGTAATACTCTGTTTATGTGCAACTAAGCAATGAACACAAGGAAATCCCACTTGTGCTGGAAAACCTACATTATCTGTTATGATTGAAAGTTGTTTTCTGTACTGCTTTTAAGACTAAAGCTTGCCCGGCATTAATGATATTTGTCTAACATCTTTAAATGAAATGTTTTTGCACCTGCACAAAAAACAGATTTCAGAAAAGTTACTAGCTTTATGAATCATGGAACTTATATTTGAACATCTCAGCCATAAAAGAACGCTCGGTCCCTCTGCGCTTCTCCGTGAACAGTTCCACAGTCAGTTAGTGCAACTAAGCAAATGAATAGCCGAAAGCCCAGCAATTGATGAAACCTACTTTCTATCATTGCACTTTTAAACTAAAGTCTTGCCCTATTAAAAGGGTTTTCTACCATGTGAATTAACAGTCATGTGCAATGCCGATATACAGATTTTAATGTGTTAGAATTTTTAAGCTTACGAAATTATGTGA
>NW_024873911.1:0-3300 GCF_018340385.1 Cyprinus carpio
CAAATACCTTAGCAACTGGTACTGCCTAGCAACCACCCAGGTTACAATAGCAACCGCCTAGCAACCACTATCAACACCTTAGCAACCACCCCAAATACCATTAGCAACTGCCTAGCAACTCGCCTAGCAACCACCAGACACCCTAGCAACTGCCTAGCAACCACCCAAAACCCCTAGCAACCACCTACACAACCATAGTGACCACCCCAAGTACCTTAGCAACTGCCTAGCAACCACCCGGGTTACCATAGCAACGCCTAGCAACCACGCCAAAACACACCTAGCAACCGCCTAGCACCCCTTAGCGACCACCCCAAATTGCCTTAGCAACCACCTAGCAACACTTAGCAATCACCTAGCAAGTACCTTAGCAACACCCAGGTTAGCATAGCACTGCCCGAGCAACCAACCCAAACAACCTAGCAACCGCTTTAGGCAACACCTTACAACCGACCCCAAATCCTTACACTGCCCTAGCCACCCCCCCAGGTTACCATAGCAACCCCCTAGCAACCACTCAGAACACCCTAGCAACCGCCTAACAACACCTTAGCAACCACCCCCAAGTACCTTTAGCAACCACCTAGCAACCACCCAGTTACCATAGCAACTACCTAGCAACCACCCAGAACAACCTAGCAACCGCCCTAAAAACACCTTAGCAACCGGCGGCGGGCGAGTTTTGCCACTGCAAGCACCACTCACATTTTCTTCAGGAAATGTACATTCTAGTTAGTGGTGCTTGCCGAAGGCAAAGCATCACTATTATTATCTCACATACTTATTCTTCTTCTTCTTATTCTTCTTCATTAGATTTCATGTACAAACTTGGTAGCGTAACTAGTCCCGCACGGTTTTGTCACAGACCGCCAATAGAGGTGTCAAATCCGTGCGGCCTATTCGGGAATGGTGTGCTATGACTTTATAAGCGATCGGGCGTACGATGTTCGCACACACCGGTGAAATATCGATCGCATAGACAATGCATGCGGCCGACTTTGACGGAACCGTAGCTCGGAGAGAGACTTTGGCAGAACAGGTGAATCACCCACATTTGGAGAGGCTATCCATTCTGTGCGAGAACATACCCCGCAGTTGGGGTATATAAGTTGTACCCCTGGGCCAAGGCCCCCCCCCCAAGTTGCCCCCTAGACATACTAATGTGAGGGATCGCCCAGGACCCAGCTCCGTTTTTTCCTACTATGGTACGTTACCTAGTAGGTTTTGTGCCAGGAACAGAAATCGGGATTCACCAAGGTCATAGAGACCTCGGGGTTGGCCCCTCATTGTAAAACTCAGCCAACCAATCAAGTTCTTTATCAGGATCATTGTGAAGCAGTCAGCCCACGCCCTAGCACCCAGTTTAGGCCCCTTAGTAAAAAGCTTCCATCGAACCGTCCAGTGAAAAAAGACTCAAAGTGTATATCTTTTGGCATAGAAGAGTCATAGAAACAGGAGGGTGGCCTAGTTTGACTTGGGGCAAGCAACACGACCAATTCAAGACATCACCTTCAACACTTCATGGGGCCACGCCTAGCAACCATTTAGAGCAACCCTAGCACCCAAAGCATAGAGGGATATCTTCAAATCTGAATATAATAAAGGCATAGGGGTTGGTTTATGTCATTTCATACTGGAAAGCAGCCATCATTCACAGCTGCCCAAGCCACTCCCCTAGCAACCAACAGAGTAACCCTAAGCCAATTTAGTTTTTTTTTGCAAGAACAGAGTCTATCTGCATCCAAAACACGCGAGGGCATGGGGTTGGCTTATATTTGTCAAGCATCCTTTGGGAGTTCATCATTGGAAGCTGTTAGGGCCACTCCCTAGCAAACCAAACCGAGTACCCTAGCCAACACCGTTTTGGACAAGACCTATATCTCGGAAAGTCAGAACATCGGACCCTGACATGGGCGGTTGGCTCTTTTGACTCCTGCTGAGACAAACTGTGCATTCCAGAGCCATGCTAGTCCATGCTAGCCCATGCATAGCTAGCTTCTCATAGTGATTAGCTACTTGATAAGTCAGCGCTTATGAATCTCCTATAAAAAGACCTAGCCAACTGAGGGCCGTAGTTTTGGCCCACTGCAAGCAACCACTCACATTTTTCTTCAGGAAAGTCCCTTCTCGTTTAGTGGTGCTTACTTCCGAAAGGCTAAAGCTTTGCGCTGTATTATATCATCGCAGTATTATTCTTGCGTTTTCTGTCTCAGTAAGATTCACGGTGTCTAGCAATTGCTGGCAGCGCCCTAAGTCCGGGAGTTCATGTCACATACCCTTTTATAAGAGCATTCTGTCGTACGATGTTCGCACACCGGGCGAAATATCGCCCAAAATCGCATAGACAATGCATTGCGGCCAACCTTGACGGATCATAGCCCGAGAAGATTCGGCAGAACTGTGAAGCACCACATTTGAGAGGCTTCAGGCTGTGCGAGAACATACCCCGCATTGTGGTATAGTGTCCCCCTGGGGCGCAAGAGCCCCCCAAAGTTGCCCCCCAAGACATTATGGTGAGAGATCACCAATGAAACATTGTGTTTTTCCACTATAATACTTTTACATAGGAGTTTTGCATTGAACCTTAACTCTGGATCACATTGTCCATAGAGACATGGGGGGTGGGCTCATTTTACTCAGGCAACCAATCAAGCATGTCAGGATCATTGTGAGGCAGTTAAGCCACACACCCTACAACCATTTAGGGCCCCCGTAGTAAAACAATCCCGATAGACTCCATTGGAAAAAGATCAAATTATATCTTTGGATGAAAGTGTCCTAGAAACATGCGTGTGGGCTCGGTTGAAACTGGCAGCAAACGACCAAATCACGAATCACCTCAAGAACTTCATACCACGCCCCTACCCCATTGTAGCACCCGTACACCCAAATCATAAGGGTTATCTTCAAATCTGATATCATAAAGGCAATGGGGTTGTTTATATCTGCATAGGCTTGTCCAGCCTTTGGAGTATCATCATTGTCAGCTGCCAAAGCCACTCCCTAGCAACTACAAACAGAGTACCCTATCCAAACCGTTTGTTTTTTTTTTTTTTTTGCCGAAACCTATATCTCTGCATCAGAACAAATGTACAGACTGGGGGTTGGTTTATATTGTCAAGCACCTTTGGGATCATCTTGTCAGCTGCCAAGCCACTGCCCTAAGCAACTAACAGAGTACCCTAGCACCGTTTTGCAAAACCCTATATCTCTCTTCAACAAGGTACAGACATGGGTTGATTTATATGGCAAGCACAAGCCTTTGAGTACATCACGGCAGCTGCCAATCCACTCCATAAG
>NW_024873912.1:0-12680 GCF_018340385.1 Cyprinus carpio
ACGTGTGAAAAAACAAGCCTCGGTTTTTTCTCGTGAATTGGGCACTTAGGAACGCGACCAGCCCGGGGCAGTCCGTCGCGCTGCACTGGCTAGCTCAGTCGGTAGAGCATGAGACTCTTAATCTCAGGGTCGTGGGTTCGAGCCCCACGGTGGGCGTATCTTTTGGCTCTCCCTCGCCCTTCCCAACGGGTCTCAGTCTCTTGACTTCAGTTTGCTGACGCGGGACACATGTTGCGTCTGAGCTTCGTGGTGCGCTCAGCGTTGATTTTTTTTTCGTCACCGCAACCCAGTGGAGGTGCCACCGTCAGTTCTCGGTGGCGCAATGGCTAGCGCGTTCGGCTGGTTAACGAAAAAGGGGTGGTCGAGCCCCACCCACGGACGAGGAAGCTTTTCGCTGCCTTTCCGTACGTTGTGTCTGCAAACACAGAATTAGAAGACGAGACACGTGTCCGCTCAAAACGTATGCGTGGAGCAGCATCGTAGACCCTTTTGAGCTGTTACAGCTTTGTCAGTTGCCTTGTGTTAAGAGAAGACAAAGGGTGGTAAGCGAAGGTTTCTGTCAGCTCAATTTTGCTGTGGTGTGTACACGGAGTGTTCATGTTTTGTTCCGGGAGGTGGAGGCCTGTGTTCCAGGGAGGTCCTGCTCAAAACTCCCTCTAGGCGTACCACAAAATGCCACGAAAATAGTTGTATGTATGCACACAGCGGGACAGATCTCCATGCCTGGATTTTTTTTGGGGAAGTTGCCTGAACTTTTAGCCTCTCAGGAGTTTGGACAAGAGGTCAATCGATTTGTCACACTCCTAGTAGCATCTTTGTATTTTCAGTTTCCGGTTGGAGGTTGGGTCCTCCAATTTTTTGCTGTATGGCACACTTTTTGCCTTTGGACATTAGGAGCGTTTGCATTCAGTGACCGCTCTCTCCTGAAACGGAATTTTAACTCCTGGTTTTGATTGTGCATGTTATCGGCCTGCTCTGCTTGTTCAAACTGTGATCCCCCAGCAACAGGCATGGCTAAAACAAACAAAGGACACTCTAAGCCAAGGCGTGGTCCCAAACCTTCGGGGAGGGCCACTGTCCGGCAGACGTTTGCTCCAGGCCGCGCCAACAGAACCCCCCACCACCTACCCTGCCCGGAAGTTTCGAGTATGCTGGGAGAGAACCTTATTAGCGCTTCAGGGGTGTTTCAATTGGGCTTGAGCCTAAGCTCGGCAGGACAAGGACCCGCCAGGACTGAGTTTGGACCCCCTGCTCTAAGCCTACGTTAGGCTACACCCTAGCTTTACCCCAAGAGGTTTCTAAGAATGTGTGAAACAAACAGCACGGTTTTTCCGTGAAATTTGGGCACTTATGGAACCCGCGATCCAGCCAGGGGCAGTCCGTCGCAGTCATGACCGGCTAGCTCAAGGTCGGTAGAAGCATGAGACTCTTAATCTCAGGGTCGTGGGTCGATCCCACGTTGGGAGTATCTTTGGCCCCCCCCGCCCTCCCAACCCGGGTCTCAGTCTCTGACTTCAGTTTGCCGACGCGGGACACATGCCGCGCCTGAGTCAGGAAAAGCTTCAGCGCTGATTTTTTTGTCACCGCAACCCAGTGAGGCAAGTGCCACCCGCCAGTCCTTCTGTGTGGCTAATCAAGCGCTGCTCGGGCTGTTAACCTAAAGGTTGGTGGTCTAGTGCCCAGGACCAGCAGCTTTTCGCTGCCTTTTCCCGCCGCATGTTGCAAACACAATTTAGCAGACGAGACACGCGCGTTCACAAATGCATGCATGGCATTCGAAGCTCCCTTGAGCGTTTACAGCTTTTGTCAGCTGCTCTTGTTTTAAGAGTACACAAAGTGGTAGCAGCTGCTGCTTCTCAATAAGCCTAATTTTTTATGTGGCTTGGTACACACAGGAGTGTTCTCAGTGTTTTGTTCCGGGAGGTGGAGGCCTGTGTTCCCAGGGAGGTCCTGCTCAAAACCTCCCTCTAGCTACCACAAAATGCCAAACGCAAATTGTTGTATGTACACACAGCGGCGACAGAGACTCCAGCCTGGATTTTTTTTGGGGAAGTTGCCTGAACGTGTACCTCTCAGGATTTTGGGGGACAAGAGGGGTCAATCGATGGTGTCACACTCAAAGAGGGCCTCTATTACCTCTCTTCTTTGTCTTTTCCACTTTTCCGTTTTGGCGGTTGGCGATCCCCGTCCCCCTTTTTTGCTGTATGGCCCCCTTTTTGTGGGTTCTTGCCTTTACGCCCTTAGTCATCGTTTTGCATTCAGGGGACCGCTCTCTGCCTGAAGAACGGAATTTTAACTCCTGGTTTTGATTGTGCACTGTTATCGCCCCTGGCTCTGCTGTTCAAACTGGGATCCCCAGCAACAGGCAGGCTAAACACAAACAAGGACACTCTGAAGCCCAAGGGTGTCCAAACCCCGGTCTTGGAGTCCACTGTCCGGTCCGAGTTTTGCTCCAGCCCGCTCCAATAAACAGACCTTCCCGGCATTTCTGCAGCAGTCTGCTTGGAGAACCTGATTAGCTGCTTCAGGTGTGTTTCAGGGGCTTGGAGCTAAGCTCGGCAGGACAAGGACCCTCCAGGACTGATTTGGACCACCCTGCTAAAAGCCTACTGTTAGTCTTAAACCCTAGCTTTTACCGCAAGACGGTTTTCTCAATGACTGTGTGACAACACAGCCTCGTTTTTTCCTCCGTGAATTTGGGCCATTGATAAAGAACGCTGACCATGACCCGCGGGGCACGTTACCGGCGCAGCTGCCCGGCTAGCTGCGAGCGGGTCGTAGAAAGCATGAGCCCTTAATCTCAGGGTCTGTGGGTACCTCGAGCGTCCCCGCGTTGGTCCGTATTCTTTTGTGTGCCTCACCACCCTCGCCCTCGAGCCCACGGGTCTCATTCTCGTGACTTCAGTTTTGCTGACGCCGTGGGACAAGCATGGTTGCTTCTGCGCGTTCGTGGTGCGCCTCAGTCGGTTGATTTTTTTTTGTGTCACGCAGCAAATTACCCAGTGGGAGGTGCCACCCCGTGTTCAGTCCTCTGTGGCGCCTATCGTCTATCGGCGCTTCTCGGAAAGCCGCTGTAAAGAAAGCCGACAAGGATCTGGGTCGTATCGAGCCCACCCAGGGACGAAGGAGGCGTTCAGCCTGCCTTTTCCGCCGTAGTTGGTCTGCAAACACATAATTTAGTCAGACGAGACACGCTGTCCGCATATCACTACCGCATGCGCGCTGCGGAGCAAGCTATTCGTAGCACCTTCTGACGCGTTTACGAGCTTTGTCTAAGGTCCTGCCTACGTGTGTTCTAAGAGAAGAAGCAAAGGAGTGGTGAAGCGCAATGTTTCCTGTCAGCTCACATTTCGATCTGTGGTCCGGGTATCGCCCACAGGAGTGTTTGTCTATGGTTTGTTTCCGGGAGGATGGAGCGCCTAATGTATATCCATGGGAGGTCCATTGCTCAAAACTCCCTCTAGGCGTCCCACAAAATGCCACGAAAATAGTTGTATGTGGTATGCATCACAGCGGGACAGAACTCCCTGCCCCGGGATTTTTTTGGGAAGGTGCCTGAACTTGTAGCCTCTCTGGAGTTTGGACAAGAGGTCAATAACTACGATTTGTCACACTCCGAGTACGCATCTGTTGTATTTTTCAAGCTCCAGGTTGGCAGGTTGCTAGGTCCCTCTCAATAATTTTGCTGTCAATGGCACACTTTTTGTGCCATTTGGATCGTACGGAGCGGCTTGCATTCATTGACCGCTCTCCACCATCCGTTATCCGGACACTGAATTTAACAACTGCAGCATCCTGGTTTTTGATTGTCGCATGTCTATCGGGCCTGCTCATGGGCAGATATTTTCTCAGAACTTTTATCCCCAGCAACAGCATATGACTAACGACACAAACAAGGACACTCCTAACAGGCCAGTGTGTCCAAGAGAATCCTGTCCTGAGAGGCCACCTGTCCGGGCCACGCCGAGTTTTATTGCTTCCAGCTCAGCTCGCAAACAAGACCCTGCCCTGAATGTGTTCGAGTCTGCTGTGATTGGAGAGACCGTTAGAGTCTACGAACTCGCTCTCAGTGTGTTTTTCATTGGGCTGAATGGAGACATGTGACAAGCCTTGGCAAGGACATAGACCCTCTCCAGGACCGGAGTATTCGACTACCACTCCTTGCTCTGAGCCTTACTGTTGGAGGGCTTAATAAACCCTATGCGTTTACCTTCGACAAGAGACGTTTTCCTCAGACTGTGTGAAAAAAAATAACAGCTCTCGGTTGATTTCTCTGTAGAAAGTTTGGGGCACTTTTATGAGAACCTGTCGCGACTCAGAACCCGGGGAAAGTACCAGTGTTCGCAGCTGCCACGGACGATAGCTCAGATCGTCGTAGAAGCAATGGAGACACACTACTTTAATCTCAACTAGGATCGTGGGTTCCTAAGCCCACACTTATTGGCGTAAGCATATTGGCCCACCATCCTCTGCCCATAAAACCGCAACGGGTCTCAGTCTCGTTGGGACTTCAGGTTGGCTGGGACGCCAGGACACATGTGTTATCTCTGTTTCTTGAGCTAAACTGTGGTGCACTCAGCGTTGATTTTTTTTATTGTTCAGATCCTTTGCAGCAACCCCAGTGGAGGTGCCACCGTAAAGGTCAAGTCTCCTAGTGGAGCATCCGGCTAGCGACGTTGTCTGTTCGTCGAAAGGTTGTGTTCGAGCCCACTCGGGTTGAAAGAACTTTTGTAGGTGCCGTAGCCCACCCTAGGACTGTTAAGGAAGCTATTGAGCATCGAGACCGTGTCCGCTAGAGCATGCGTGGTGCAGCATTCGAGCCCCTTTTGAACGTTTACCCGAGCTTTGGTCAATTTCCTATTCGCAGACGAGACACCACGTTGTCGAAGGTTGTCTGGTCAGCTCATTTTGCTGTGGCGGGACACGGTCTGTGACATTTTTTGTTCCGTATGCCCCGCTAGTGATCCGGGAGGTGCTGTTCAAACTCCCTCTAGGAGTTGTCAGTTGTCACGAAAATAAGGTGAGGGGATGAGAGACAGGGAACAGAACTCCATCCTGGATTTTAAGCGAAGGTATTTCTGAACTCCTAGCCTCTCAGGAGACTTTGTGCGAGAGTCGGTCGTTTAAAACAGGCAAGTATTTCATTTTAGTATTTTCGTTGCCGGTTGTAGGTTGGACAGGCAATTTTTTGGCTGTATGGCACAACTTTTTTGCAGAGGACAGAGTATCCTGCGCCAATACAGTAACTCTCCTCATCCTGAACGGAATTTTAACTCCTGTTTTGATTGTGCAGGGTTACGGCCTGCTCTGTTTGTTCAAGACTGGTGATCCGCCTCCCTTGGGACGGGCGGGTAAGCCTACCGCCAATACTACATACCATCCGCCTGGATTTTGCCCGGCCCCCAAGCGTCCCCCTTATGCCTACAGGCTTGTAGACACTCCCCCCCCTCAATGAGAGCTGGTATGCCCCCAGATCCCCCCACCCCCCCCCGCCGACAATATAAATCACCCTTCGATTAAGGTCACACGCACTCCCCGCCGTCCCCCCCCATCGACCTGGACCCATACCCCCCCCCTCAGGTTGCCGCCCCTGAGGTTGGGTCCACCAATACCCCCTCCAAAACCCCACCCCCCCTGCCACCCCCGCACACTGTAGTCCACCCCCACCTGTGGGTTACCCCCCCCCCCCCCACTCCTCCGACCCCCCCCCCGTCCCACCCGCCCCCCCCCCCCCCCCCCCCATAGGGACCACCCCCCCCGTCCCCCCCCCACCCTCCACCCCCCCACCTCCCTCATTTTGATTGTGCAATGATTATCGCCCCACCCCACTCTCTAGCTTGTCTTCCAACTGATGATCAAAACCATCACCAAAAATTACCAATGGCAACAAAAACATCAATAAACGACTGGCATGGCTAAAACAAACAAAGGCACTCTAAGCCAAGGGTTGTACCAGACCCTGTCCTGGAGGGCCACTGTCCGGGACCGGTGAGTTTTGCTCCAGCCATCTCCTGACCAAGCCGGGCCCGGCAAATTTCGAGTGCTGCTTGTGAACTAACAGACCTTGATTAGCTAGCTTTCAGGTTTGGGTTGTCCATCTGGGCTATGAGAAGCTTAAGCTCGGGCAGAAACAATGTTTGTTTCCAGGGAGGACCTGAAGTTTGGGACCCCCCTGCTGCCTCTAAAGCCTACTGTTTAGGAGTTAACCCAAACCTGCTATTAGCCCGCAAGAGGTATTTCTCGAGAACTGTGTGAATAAAAAACCGTGCCTCTGGTTTTTCTGTCGGAAAATTTGCTGGCACTGGTGTAAGAACCGGGGTGACCATCACCCGGGGTTTTGGACAGTCGAGGTCTCAGCTGCCCGGCTAGTCACTCAGTACGGTAGCAGCATGAGACTCTTAATCTCAGGTGCGTGGTTCGAAGCGCCACGTATGCTGAGCGTACTCTCTTGGCCCCCGCCTCGTCCCTTCCCAACGGGTCTCAGTCTCTTGCACTTCATTTTGCTGTACGCGGCGACCAACCGCGTTGCGGGTTCTGAGCTTCGTTGTGCGCTCAATGCAGACGATCCGACCTCATCGTCACTCGCAGGCATGGAGGTGTATCGTCGCACTGTGTTACGGAATCGCGCTAAAACTTCTCGGCTGTTAACCGAACGGTTTGGACCTTCGAGCCCAGACCGTGGAGAAGGCACACGTTTTCTCTGCCCTTTCTCCGCCGATGTTGTTCATGCAAACTTGTGATCCTTAGCATACGAGACACACGTCCGCTAACTGCATGCGCGGGAGTCAGTCATTCGTATCCCCTTTTGAGCGTTTACATGCTTTGTCATCAGCCTGATGTGGTTAAGAGCAGACCAAGGGTGGTACGCGCTAGTTACTGTCAGCTCAATTACAGCTGACGCAGCGGTGGTACTGACGGACGTGTTCACGTTTTGTTCCTGGAGTGCCAAGAGGCAATCAAAGTTGTGTTCCAGGGCGGTCCTGCGTAAAACTGTCCCTCACACACGTACTCGCACCAAAAGATCACTAAAATAGTTGCAATGTACTGCTACACAGCGGGACTTGATGAACCGAAACTCTTGAGATGTGACCTCTTTGGAAGTTGCCTGACACTCCTGAGAGCTACTCTACAAGGAGTTTGGACAGGGTCAGAATCGATCCTTGTCAGCATGACATAGTACAGCTTTGTACATTTCGCTTCGTCGGTCGTGGAGTGCTGCTGAGCATTGCGTTAGATCAAATACTAACCTACTATACTTTACTCTGCAAGAGGGTTTGGCATTATGGCAAGTACTTTTTTTGCCTTTGGTACATTAGGAGCGTTTGCATTCAGTGACCGCTCTCAGCTATGAAACGGTATCGTTTAACTCCTGGTTTTGACTTACCTGCATGTATAGCGGCCTGCACTGTCTGCTTTTTCAAACTGTTGAGTCCATCAAGCGCAACGGCCCGGCTATCAACAGATAAAAACGAGCACTCTAAAAGCCAGGTCCCGTCCAGAACCAATACTGGAGGGCCACTGAGCCGGCCGAGTTTTGTCTCCACCAGCCCAACAGACCTCCCGGAATTGTTGCGATCATGCGTTGGAGAGTACCTTGATTAGCTCTTCAGGTGTGTTTTCAATTGGGCTTTGTATCTAAGCTCTTCAGGTACAAGGCCCTCCAGGACTGGAGTTTTGGACCCCCCCCTGCTCTAAGCCACTGTTAGGCTTAGGGGCTAGCTTTAACCCGCAAGATTGGTTCTCAAGACGTGTTAAAAAACGCCTCGTTTTTTAGCGTGAATTTGGGCAGCTTATGAGAACCCGACGACCACCCGGGGCTTGTTCTTCGCATTGTCTGTGCTTTGCAGACACACGGTCGAGTGATAGCATGAGAACTCTTAATCGCCAGGGTCTGGGTTTTCGACCCCACGTCGGGCAGTATCTATGTTTGGCCACCCCTCGCCGCATCCCAGCGCGTTACGTCTGTTACTCTCTGACTTCACGTTGCATAGTCGGACGCGGGGACACATGTGCGTCCTGGAAGCTTTCGCGGCCTTGTCCGCCGTGATTCTGTCATCGTCGCCACACAAGAATTTGAGTGCAGCCACGAGAGTCCTACGTGTACCGCTATCTGCAAGGCACTGCGTCTGCCCGCATCCGAAGCATTGCGGTTAGTGCCGAGCTCACCCAGTTACGAAGGAAGCCAATCCTGGTACTAAGCTTTCCGCTGCGTGTGTTTGCGACGGGTGCTACTAGAAGACGACCGACACAGACAGGGCAATCATGCGCAGCAATCGTACCGCGCTTTTGATCGGTTATGGCATGATCAGTTTCCATGTGTTAAGGACGACAGGGGTTTGTAGCGCAGGTTTCCCTGAACAGCTCCATTTAGCTGTGGCGGTACACGAGTTGTTCATGTCTTTGTTCCGGGAGGTGGAGGGCCTGTGTTCCAGGAGAGGTCCTGCTCAAAACTCGCTGTGCTCTACTCTAGAGCATACCACAAATGCCACGAAAATAGTTGGTATGTCTAGCACACAGCGGGACGAACAATCCATGGCAATGATTTTTTGGTAAGTCTGGCCCTGAACATTGTAGTCCTCGATCAGCGAGCTTTCGGGACCACCGAGGTCAATCGCTTTGTCCACCACGTCCGCAAAGTAGCATCTTTGTATTTTTCAGCATCCCGTTTGAGTTGCTTATATCTCTACCATATTTTTGCTAGTATGGCCACACTTATTGCCTCATTTGACATATAAGAGAGCACGTTGCATTCACGTGACCGCTCTCGGGATGCAAAAGAGCAAATTAGTCTCTTAAATCAAGAAATTTAACATCCTTGGTTTTGATTGTGCAATGTTATCAGTCCATGCTCTGCCTTGTATCAAAAACAGGGGGGGTGATTAACAACAATAATATGGTAATAGCAGCACCATGCCAAATGCACTAAGAACTTATACTAAGCAATTTCACATCATACAGTATACGCATGTTATCAAGGGTGTCCAACACACTAAATTCTGGACAGTCTTGCCCGCTGTCCGAATCTGCTCGCAGGGACATTATAAGATCTATCGCTAGCTGCGCAACAGACCTGCCCGAAGTTTCGGGAGTCTGCTTGGAGATACCTGGGTATCTGCTTCCAGTGTGTTTTTCATTGGGCTTGTGAGCTAAGCTCTCGGCATGACAAGGACCCATCCAAGAACTGAGTTTTTGGACCCCCCTTTGCTTCTATCATCCTATATCTGTCACCGATCTAGAACGCTGATCAACTCGGCTGGAGCGGGCCGCGGTCGTACGAGGTTTTTCTCAAGACTGCTGGTGAACAAAAACAGCCCGGTTTTTGTGCGTGGGATTTTGGGCACCACTTATGCGAACCGCGCACCAGCCCGGGGCCGTCCGGCCGCAGCTGCCCGGCTACTCAGTCAGTAGAGCATGAGACTCGTAATCTCAGGGTCGTGGGTTCGAGCCCCCCGTTGGGCGTATCTTTTGCCCCCCCCCCCGCCCTTACCCAACTAGGGTCTCAGTCCCTCTGTGACTTTTCAGTGTGCTGACGCGGGACACATGTTGCGTCTTAGCTATCGTGGTGCCGCTCAGCGGTGATTTTTTTTTTGTCACCAAAGCAACCCAGGTGGAGGTGCCACCCGTCATGTCTCTGTGGCGCAATCGGCTAGGCGTTCGTCTGTTAACCGAAAGGTTGGTGGTTCGAGCCCACCCAGGAGCGAGGTGACCGAGTAGGGAAGCTTTTCGCTGCCTTTCCGCCGTGGTGTTCTGCCAAACACAGAAGGTTAGCAGACGAGACACAAGGTGTCCGCTAAACGCATGCGCTTGGAGCAGCATTTCGTAGCCCCTTTTAGAAGTTTTTACAGTTGCTTTAATCATTTGCCATAAGGGTTGTGCGTCTAAGAAAAAGACAAGTGGGTGGGTTTAGAAGCGAAGGTTTCTGTCAGCTCAATTTGCCTGTGGCGGGTACACCGGATGTTCATGTTTTTGTTCCGGGAGGTGGAGGCCTAGTGTTCCAGGGGAGGTCCTGCTCAAACAACTCCCTCTAGGAGTACCACAAAAACCCACGAAAATAGTTGTATGTATGCACACAGCGGGACAGAACTCCATGCCTGGATTTTTTTGGGAGGGTTGCCTGAACTTGTAGTCCCTCTATTCAGAGTTGGACAAGAGGTGGTCAACGTCGATTTGTCACACTCCTAGTACATCGGCTCTTTATTTTCAGTTTCCGGTTGGAGGTTGGGTCCTCCAATGTTTTGCTGTATGGCACACTTTTTTTTTTTGCCTTTGGACATTAGGAGCGTTTTGCATTCAGTGACCGCTCTCTCCTGAATTTGCATTCAGTGACCGCTCGTTTTTGATTGTGCATTTGCATGTTATCGGCCTGCTCTGCTTGTTCAAAACTGTGATCCCCGCAACAGGCATGGCTAAAACAAAACAAAGGAGACCTCAGGATTCCAAGGGTGTCCAAACCCTCAAACATGTCTGGAGGGCCACTGTTACTTCCCGGCTTTCCTCCGAGTTTTGCTCCAAGCGTGTAGTGCCCAACAGACCTGCCCGGACGTTTCGAGTACTGCTTGGACTTGATTACCTTGTTCAATTAGCACTGCTTCAGGTGTGTTGTTTCATTGGTGTTGGAGCTAAGCTCGGCAGTGGACCAGGACCCTCCAGGACTGAGTTTGGAACCCCCCTGCTCTAAGCCTCCTGTTAGGCTTGAACCCTAGCTTTACCCGCAAGAGGTTTTCTTCTCAGACTGTGTGAAAAAACAGCCCCTCGGTTTTTCTCGGTGAAATTTGGGCACTTATGAGAACGCGACCAGCCGGGTAGGGCAAGTCCGTCGCAGCTGCCCGGCTAGCTCAGTCGGTAGAGCATGAGACGCTCTATCTCCAGGTCGTGTGTTGCGAGCCCCACGTTTGGGCGTATCTTTTGGCCCCCCCCTCGCCCTTGCCCAACGGGTCCTCAGTCTCTTTACTTCATGTTTGCTGACAGCGGTACACATGTTGCGATCTGATCTTCGTGTTGCTCTCAGCGGTGATATTTTTTTTTTGTCACCCCAACCCAGTGGAGGTTGCCACCGTCAAGCCGCTGTGGCGCAATCGGGCGAATCGCGTTAGTGCTGTTAACCGAAAGTTTGGTGGTTCGAGCCCACCCCAGGGGCCGAAGGAAGCTTTTCGCTGTGCCCTTCTCCGCCGTGTGTCTGCAAACACAATGAATTTAGCAGACGAGACACTAGTCCGCTAACGCATGCGTGGAGCAACATTCGTAGACCCCTGTTATTGAGCGTTTAACCAGCTTGTTCCAGTTGCCTTGTGTTAAGAGAAGGACACAGGTGGTAAGCGAAGGTTTTTCTGTCAGCTCAGATTTGTTGCTAGTGGCGGGTACACTTAGTGTTTCATGTTTTTGTTCCGGGAGGTGGTAGGGCCTGTGTTTGTCCCCGGGAGGTCCCTGCCTCAAAACTCCGCTCTAGGAGTACCAAAAAATGCCACGAAATAGTTGGTTAGTATGCGACACAGCGGACCAGCACTCCAATGCCATGGATTTTTTTTTGGAATGATTGCCTGAACTTGTTAGCCTCTCGGAGGTTTGACAAGAGGTCAATCGATTTGTTCACACTCTCCTAGTACATCTTTGTATTTTCAGCTTTCCGGTTGGACGGTTGGTCCTCCAATTGTTTGCGGTATGGCACACTATTTTTGGTTTGCCTTTGGACCATTAGGAGCGTTTTGCATTCAGTGACCGCTCTCTCCTGAAACGGAATGCGTTTAATTTATCCTGGTTTTGATTGTGCAATGTTATCAGGCTGCTGGTGCTTGTTCAAACTTGTGATCCCCAGCAACAGGCATGGCTTAAAACAAACAAAGGAACCCACTCTAAGCCAAGGTGTCCAAAAAACTGTCAGGGATGGGCCACTGTCCGGTACGAGTTTTGCTCCAGCCAGCTCCAAACAGACCTGCCCGGGAAGTTTCGAGTCCTGCAGTTTGTAGAGACCTTATTAGCTGCTTCAGGTTGTGTTCATTGGGCTTGGAGCTAAGCTCGGCAGGACAAGGACCCTCCAGGACTGAGTTTGGACCACCCTTGCTGCTCTAAGTCCTACTGTTAAGGATTAACCCTAGCTTTTACCCGCAAGAGGTTTTGTCTCAAGACTGTGTGAAAAAAAACAGCCGCGTGTTTTTCTCGTGAAATTTGGGCACTTATGAGAACCGCGACCAGACCCGGGTATTCCGTCGCAGCTGCCCAGGCTAGCTCAGTCGGTAGAGCATGAGACTCTTAATCTCATGGTCGTGGGTTCGAGCCCCACGTTGGGCGTATCTTTGGCCCCCCCTCGCCCTTCCCAACGGGTCTCAGTCTCTTGACTTCCGTTTGCTGACGCGGGACACATGGTTGAGTCTGAGCTTCGTGGTGCGCTCAGCGTTGATTTTTTTTTTGTCACCCGCAACCCCGTGGAGGTGCCACCGTCAGTCCTCTGTGGCGGCAATCGGCTAGCGCGTTCGGCTGTTAACCGAAAGGTTGTGGTTCGTAGCCCACCCAGGTACGAAGGAAGCTTTTCCGCTGCCTTTGCCGCCGTGTGTCTGAAAACACAGAATTTTTCATACGATACACAGTGGTCCCGCTAACGCATGCCGTGGAGCAAGCATCGTAGCCCCTTTTGAGCGTATTACAGCTTTGTCAGTTGCCTTGTGTTAAGAGAAGACAAAGGTGGT
>NW_024873913.1:0-9095 GCF_018340385.1 Cyprinus carpio
GAAGAAGAAAAATTACCTACCTGGAAGATTTCTACCCTTGATACATGTCAAAGGCCAACGTAATGAAACTACCAGCGGAATGGATATAAAATTCTGGGGTGGACCCTATTGATAAGGGCAAAATTCCTCTGAGCTTAGGGAGAACTCCAAGCAACAGCCAGATGCGTCCCTTTGAGAGTGGGGAAACAGAGCAGAGGATTGGCCGCTTGACCTGAGTGATCCACACATGTAAGTGTATGTAACACAGGATCCCACACATATACTGGGGGAGAAAGACCAAGAAGGGCCCTTACAAACAAAAGCACGATCTTTCAGTTTACTCTACAACGAAGTGTGTGGCCACGGCAAAAGATACAAGTCAGCTAAGAGGAGGTATGGCCTCTTTTCTTTGAGCCCCGCGGACTGCCCGCTACAAGCACCTGCACGCCCCAATAGCAAACGCGCCCTCCATGGATCGTTTGAAGGATGGACATCCTGGCCCCTACGCCATGGGAATTAGCTAATGGTAGAGCGCTCTCTTAGCATGCAGAGGTAGGCGGGATCGATCCCGCGTCTCCAACAGAGATCTAGAGCCTTTTCCGCTAACGTTCCTTAACTAGACAGACTGGAGCTTTGATGTCATGAAGCCCTGCTCCCTACCTGGCTTTTGGGGCTCACTGCCGACCAAAGGGGTTCGAGTTTGGTCCTAGCGCACATTTCTGGCAAAAGCAGGTCCCACCGATATTTGAACTCGGATCGGTGGATTCAGAGTCCAGAGTTGCGAACCATTACACCTGGAACCTTGACACGGGGGCAATTTGCTCACTTCCCACAAAGAACTAATCATCTTGGGCCGCAGAAGAAGCTCTAAAACTGTTGCTTTTATCATTTGGGGGCTTTAGCGATGCCGCAAGAAGGGAACACCGGTTCCACGGACACTTGAACTCGGAGTCGCAGGGATATCCAAAGTGCACCAGAGTGCAAACCATTACACCAATGGCAACCACTACTCCCTGCACCCCCCACACATCTGGAAGACCAATAAGTTGATCGTGGGTTTTGGGCAGGGCCAATTAGACAGTGGAGTTGGTTCCCAGTGGAACTTCAGCCCACCTCGACCAATGAGTCAAAGAGACAGGGAGCAACTCTGGCCGAAACCCGAGATCGAACCAGAGGACCTTTAGACCCAATCAGTTAACGCTCTTCGCAACAGAGCTGTTCGGGCCGGAGAAACCACCAGTGGCTTAACCCAGCGAGGGATTTACATGAGAGACACCCCTCACTTTACGACACGGAGGAAGGCATACAGAGTGAGCTCCCAGAGACACAAAAGGAGGAGCCCCAAGTAAACGCAAGGGAAGCTACAAGGAACCAGCAGCGACCTGATGCCGTTCATAGCTACCCACGTACTAACACACCTGAGCCTAGACCCGCGGATACTGCAAGACGTATAACTCGTTCCCAATATGCCAAAAATTTCATGACTCGCCCAGGACACTAAAGATGCAGCAAAGAGCTTCCAGGAGCCTAAGACCTCCCACCAGGGCTGCGGCTCGGGATTTACACGGACTCCGGGACCCAGTCCGACACGCCATAAAGCTACAGAATCATGACCAACTAGACCAACGACGTGGCATAGCTCGACTGGTAGTGCTGTTGAGTTCCACTTGACTAGCCAACGAGCATCTCAAACTGTCAATGGCGTTTAACGAGCGCAAGAAGCATCAGCAAATAGTGCGGCATCATGGCAGAAACCAGTTGCTAAAGTGAACTTACGTACCTCTAGCAATAACACTGTTTGGTGTGATAGGATATGTCAGCAGAGTCCTAATGAGAGTAGCAGCTGATTTCAGAAATGGAAAAGTTGTAAAGCAAGTATTGCACAGCAAGCATAAAGATCCCAGTGAGTGCATAGTACGACACTCCCGAATTAGGCGGGAATGGGCGCACGACACCCGCCCCACGAGAAAGTCCAAGGGCCATTCACGATGTTCAAGTCCATTATCATGATAGTTTCAATGCAGACCCCCTGTTTCCCGAAAGAAGTCAGATTGAATCGTTGCCATAAACGCCACAAAAGAACAGAGCTGCCGATGCACTCTGTGCCAGATCGTGCAGATAACAATTTTACTGTATGTGTAGTGTGCAGTGAAGTAATACGTACCCCTGTTTGTGCATTATCGCGATGATTCAAACTTGAATGCATCACAAAACCGTTACTGTCCAGATACCCAGGATCCCGACTCTTGTGAAAGCCCAAGGTCACTTATTGAGTAAACGTCACAACTGCAGAAAACATAAAATAAATCAGAGATCGATATGGATGTCAATTGATGTGGAATATCAAGTAACAGGAAAGCTTCCGGAAATGTAAAGATATTATAAAGAAACGACTACAGTGAATGGAACAAGCTAGCCATTACAGAAGAAAATGAAGCCTATATAAAAAAGATCGAAGGCCATCGACTGATTACAGAGCAGCGAACGAGAACGAAAGAAGACAGGGTACGCTCTGAAATCAGAAGAATTGACTACCCTCGACCGATAGAAGCACTTCTACACCTGGGAACGAACGTCACTGTCAAAGAGCAAACGAAATGAAACTGGGCCATACATGAATGCGATATAAAGATTGGGGGTGGACAGCACTGAACACAAGGATGGTGGACTCTTCGAGCGCCTGTAGGGAAGCACCCGCGAACGAGCACAGATGAACAAATCCTTGAGAGGTGGCCAACAGCAAAGGAGAGGTTTCCGCTTGACCTAGTGATCCCCAGGTATTGTATTAATACGGGCGTCTCCACACATATACTGGGGAAAGACCAAGAAGGGCCTTACAAACAAAGCAAACGATCTTTCAGTTAACTCTAACCACTAGTGGTGGCCACTGCAAAGATGTCAGCGAGGGATGATGGCCTCTTTCCTTTGATCCCTCGTAACGTCCCGTACAGCACCTGCACCACCTGCCGCACATATCAAACGCCCCTCAGTATTCTTTTGAGGGATGGACGTCTGGCCTCTATCGTCCAGGTGAATGAGCCCATCGTAGAGGCGCATTTAGAACGGCGCTACAGAAGCAAAAGCCAGCGGGATCCATGCCCGCGTTCACCACACCAGAGATTCTGTCCTTTTCCCGCTAACGTTCCTTTAACCCGACCGACTGACCATGATGTTATGGAGCGCCTGCTCCCCTACCTGAGCAAGGGGGAATTATGCGACAAAATGTAGCAGCGCGATTTGGTCCTAGCAGCACATTCATGAAAGCATCGTGCCACCCAGATCTCAACTTCGGATAATCTGGAATTCCAGAGTCCAGAGTCCTAACCATTACACCATGGAACCTTGACAGCTGGGGCACTTGCTCACATTCCCCCAAGACTAAAATCGCTCCATTGGGCGCCAGAAGACTGCCTCTAAACTTGTGCTTTATTTTTGGTTAACCTCGCGCCAGAGAAGGAACACAGGTTTCCACCAGTCCTCCCACCGAGACTCGAACTCGGATCGATCACTGGATTCAACAAAGTCCAGGAGGGTGTTGCTAACCATTACACCATGGAATTTGGAACCACTACTCCCTCACTGCCACCATCTGGAAGACAAATAGTGATGTGGTTCTTTGGCAGCCAATAGACAGTGGGTTTTGGTTCCCAGTAATCTGAGCTTCATCCCAGCCCTCGACCAAGAGTCAAGGACAGGGAGCATCTGCCGTGAAACCCCGAGATCGAACCAGAGACCTTTAGAACTTCCCTTAGCTGTCTAACGCTCTTCCCACAGAGCTGTTTCGGCCAACCCCCCAGTGGCTTAACCAGCAGGGATTTACATAGAGCACCCCTCACTTTACGAGAGAAGAGCTGAGCTCACCAAGAACAAAAGAGGAGCCCCGTACGGGGGATCGACCCTCTACCTTGGGC
This sequence comes from Cyprinus carpio, assembly GCF_018340385.1. Taxonomy (NCBI): domain Eukaryota; kingdom Metazoa; phylum Chordata; class Actinopteri; order Cypriniformes; family Cyprinidae; genus Cyprinus; species Cyprinus carpio. The sequence goes on from NW_024873913.1 coordinate 3,891, forward strand.
GTTATTAGCACCACGCTCTACCAACTGCTCTAACCTCCGGATACTGAACGATTTCTGCCCCAATATGCCAAAATGTCATTATTGCCCCAGACACTAAGAGAGCAAAGAAGAGCTCAGTACCCCATCCTCACCAGTGCTCGTCCGGATTTGAACCCGGGACCTCTCGCACCCCGAAGCGAGAATCATACCCCCTAGACCAACGAGCCTGCTCTGCTGTGCTGTTGGATCCATGCCTAGGCCACTACAATCTCTGTTTCAAATGGCTTAAAACGCAAGAAGCATCACCAAATCTTCACCTATGGCAGAAAAAGTGCTAAAGTACGTATCCCTCTAGCCTCACATGTTGGGTGTGGTAGATAGTCAGCAGAGTCCTCAATGAAGTGAAGCTGAGTTCAGAATGGAAGTTAAAGCAAGTATTGCCCACGGCGCTATTTCCAGTCATGCTAGTACCTCCGAATTAGCCCAAATGGGGACGAACACGAGACGTCCAAATGCCTGGTCAATCAGATGTTTCCAAATGCACACAACGCATATCAAGATCGTTTGACCAAAGAGAAAAAAAGAAAAAAGAAGAGATGCAAAACAAAGACAAAGCTGGGCGTGCTGCCTTTTTAGACTCTGTCGTGTGTGTGTGCAATAACCACATTTAACGTGGGTTAGTGAAGGTTTCCTGGAATAACTTACCCGTTGCAATCTAATTGTTTTCCACACTTAATTTGATCACAAAAGTTACTCTCGATACAGGATCCGATCTTGTCAAAGCCAAGTCAGATTATTTGTAATAATCACATTAAGAAAACGATAAAAAATAAAATCAGCAAGTTTGATGTGCAAAGTGTGGTACAATACAGGAAAGCCAGAAAATGTCATTTAAGAAACTGCTAATGAAACAGGCTAGCATTAGAAGTAAATGACTAATAAAAATGCAGCCATCATCACGTTACCAGAGGAAAGAACAACGAGAGCAGACGAAGGAAATTCTGACATGAAGTTTCTACACCTTGAGCAATTGTCAAAGGCCAACGAATGAACTGGGCCTATGAATGGCATATAAATTGCGTGGGTGTAAACCTGACCCTAAGGAGGGGGCCTCTTCCAGAGCTTATGGAGAACACCCGCAACGCCAGATGTCCCTTTGAGAGGGGGAAAACAGAAAGGTAGGTTGGCCCTTGACCTGAGTGATCCCCGTTAGTGGTTTTAATCGGCGTCCACACATATACTGGGGAAAAACCAAGAAGGGCCTTACAAACAAAAGCACGATCCTTTCAGTTACTCTACAACTAATGGTGGCCCCTGCAAGATTTCAGCGAGAGTGGTTTTGCCTTTTTCTTTGCGCCCTCGAACGTCCCGCTACAGCCCTGCACGCACAATAGCACCGCCCCTCCATGGAGTCTTTGAAGGGATGGACATCTGGGCCCTACGGCCAGGGAATTAGCTCCAATGGTAAGCGCTCGCTTAGCATCGAGAGGTAGCGGGAATGATGCCCTGCATTCCTCCAAACAGAGATCTAAGCCTTTTCCGCTAAACTTCCTTAAATAGACAAGAACTGAGCTTTGATGTATGAGCCATGCTCCCTACTGAGCTTTTGGGGGCTCACTGCCGACCCAAAAAGGTTTCGAAGTTGTGTCCTGCGCAGAACGATTCATCAGCAAACAGCGAGGGTCCCACCGAGATTTGAACCTCGGATCGCTGATTCAGAGTCCAGAGTGCTAACCATACACCAGGAACCTGACACGGGGCCTTGCTCACATTCCACAAAGACTAAATCCCTCCTTGGCCGCCAGAAGAAGCTCTAAACTTGTGCTTTTGTTTTGCTTTTAAACCTGCCTCCAACGAAGGACACATTTTCCACCGAGGATTGAACTCGATCACTGGATTCAAAGTCCAGAGTGCTGAACCCATTACAAACACCATGGTACCACTACTCCCTCACGCCCACCATCCTTGGAAGCCCAATCGGGGATGTGGGTTTTTGGGCAGCCAATTAGACAGTGGGTTTGGGTTCCCAGTGAACTTCAGCCACCGCGACCAAGATCAGACCAGGGACATCTCCAACACCCGAGATGCGAACCAAGACCTTTAGAACTTCATCTACCGCTCTTCTTCCAACAAGCTGGTTTCGCAAACCCACCATGGCTTACCCAGCAGGGATTTACATGGAGCCGACGCCCACCCTCACTGTTACGAGAGAGAGCAGAGCTTGAGCTCCCGAGAACAAAATGGATGGCCCGTAGTGGATCGAACCCGCGACCTTGGCGTTATTAGCACCAAGCTCTAACCAACTGAGCTAACCGGCCGGAGAACTGAGCGATAATGCTGCCCAATAATGCCAAAAATTTCATGATCGCCCATTACACTAAAGAGAGCAAAGATCTTCAGGACCAAGCCTTCACCAAGCTCGGTCCCGGGAATTTGAACCCGGTAACCTCGCGCACCCAAAGCTAGAATCATACCCCTAGACCAACGAGCCCTGCTCCTGTGCTGTTTATCCACTGCCTATCCACGACATCTCTTTCAAATGGCTTTAAAAAACGCAGACGCTCACACAAATCTTGCACGCTAGTGCATAAAAAGTGCTAAGTACGTACCCTCTAGCCTCACCTGTTGGGGGTAGATAGTCAGCAGAGTCCTAATGAAAGTAGAAGCTGATTTCAGAAATGGAAGTTAAGCCAGTATTGCCCCACAGTCAGCTATTTCCAGCATGCTAGTTACAACTCCAATTAGTCCCGAATGTGGACAAACGAGACGTCCACAATGCCTGTCAATCCAGATTGTATTTCAAATGCACCACGTCAAATATCAGATAGTTGACCATAACGAAAAAAAGAGAAAAAGAGGAGATGCCCAAGACAAATCTGTGCTGCCTTTTACTCTGTGGGTGTGTGCATATACAATTTAACGTGTAGTGAAGTTTCCGTGGAATACTTACCCTGTTGCAATTCTCATGGTTCCACTATTTGATCACTAAAAGTTCTTCTGAGACAGGATCCCGATCTTGTGAAAGCCAAGTCATTAGTTTTGTAAAATCACATGTAGAAAACAATAAAAAATAAAATTCAAATTGTGCAGTGTGGTACAATAACAGGAAAGCGCAGAAATGTCGTTACGAAACCGCTGAATGAAACAGCTAGCATTAGAAGAAATGAGCTAATAACAGATGACAGGCCATCACGAGTTACCTAAGAAACGAACAAACGAGAGCAAAGGACGCAAGAAGAAAAATGACCTGAAGGAGATTTTCTACACTTGGACAATGTCAAAGGGCCAAACGACTGAAACTGGGCCATAATGATAAAAATTGGGGTGGACCTGACATAAGAGGGGGACTCTTCAGAGTCTTAGGGAAACACCCGCAACAGCCAGATATGTCCCCCTTTTAGAGTGGACACAGAAAGGAGAGGTTGGCCGCTTGAACCTGAGTGATCCCACAGGTAGTGTATGTAATACAGGAGTCCACACATATACTGGGGAGAAAGACCAAGAAGGGGCCTTACAAACAAAAGCACGATCTTTCAGTTTAACTCTACCACTAAGTGGTGGCCACCTGCAAGATGTCAGCGAGAAGAGGAGGTATGGCCTCTTTTTCTTTGGAGCCCCTCGGAACGTCCCGCAGCAGCACCGGCACGCACAATAGGCAAACGCCCCTCCATGGAGTCTTTGAAGGGATTGACCATCTGGCCCCTACGCCGGTGAATTATCTCAAATGTTAGAGCGCTCGCTTAGCATGCGAGATGGTGCGGATCGATGCCCATGCCTTCCCTCCAAACTAGAGATCTAGCCTTTTCCCGCTAACTTCCTTAACTAGACAGACTGAGCCTTTGAGTGTTATAAAGCCATGCTCCCTACCTAGCTTTTGGGGCTCACCTGCCACAAAAGGGTTTCGAATTTGGTCCTGGCGCACATTCATTAGGCAAAAGATTCCCACCGAGATTTTAACCTCTGACGTCTGGATTCAGAGTCCGAGTGCCTAACTCATTACACCATGGAACCTTGACACGGGGCTACTTTGGCTCAAATTCCCACAAAGACAAATCACGTTCTATATGGCCTCCAGAAGAAGCTCCTAAACTGGTTGCTTTTATTTTGCTTTTAACCCTGCCGCAAGGAAGGAACTACAGGTTCCACCGAGACGTTGAACTGCGGATCACGGGATCAAAGTCAGAGGGCAACCATAAAAACAGCCCATGGACCACTACTCCCATTCACTTGCCCCATCCGTTATGTGGAGTTTGGGCAGTCCCAACTAGACATTGGGTTTGTTTCCCATGAACTCAGGCCATCTCTCGACCAGAGTCAATGACGGGAGCTATCTGCCCGCTGACAACCCGAGATCGAACCAGAGACATTTAAACTTCGTCTAAACTGCTCTTCCAACAGAGCCTGTTTCGCCAAACCCACCGTGGCTTAACCAGCATGGCTTTACAGAAGCCCCCTCCTTGTACGGGGAGAGAGTGGCTCCCAGAGACAAAGAGGTATGTCCTCGGGGATCGAACCCGCGACCTTGGCGTTATTAGCACCACGCTCTAACCAACTGAGCTAACCGGCCGGATACTGAACGATATTCTTCCCAATATGCCAAAAATTTCATGATCGCCGGACCCTAAAGAAGCAAGAGCTTCAGACCAAGCCTCACCCAGGCTCGTCGGGGATTTGAACCCGGGACACTCTCGCACACCAAAGCGCGAATCATACCCCTATACCCACACGGCCTGCTCGCTGTGCGATTTGGACCCACTGCTACCACAGCATCTCTGGTCAAATAGGCTTTAAAACGCAGAAGCATCACAAAACTGGCACCTATTGCAATAAAAAAGTGCTAAGTTAACGTACCCTCTAGCCTCACCTGTTTGGGTGTGAGATAGTCAGCATAGTCCTAATGAAGTAGGAATCTTATTCAGAAATGGAAGTTAAAGCAGTTAATTGCCCACAGGCAGCTATTTCCATCATGCTAGTTCCACTCCAATTAGCCCGAATGGTGACGAAACGAGACGTCCAAAATGCCTGGGTCAATCAGATGTTTCAAATGCACACAAACGTCAAACATCAAGAATCTGTTTGACCCATAAAGAAAAAGAGAAAAGAAGAGATGCAAAGACAAATATGTGCTGCCTTTTTACGTCTGTGTGTGTGTGCAAGAAACCATTTACGTTTATTGAAGGTTCCGTGGAAGTACTTAGCCGGTTGCAATTCTCATGGTTTCCAACT
>NW_024873914.1:0-2114 GCF_018340385.1 Cyprinus carpio
TTATTTGCAATTCAGAAAGACAGTTTCAATGTGTTAGTAGTTTCTATGCCCGAAAGCTAAATTATGCGAGATTCCATAGCACCTTGTCAGTTACAGCTTCCTGTGAACACTAATGCGAGTCGCTTTGCGCACTGCAGAGCACGTTGCAAATACTGCAACGCTTCTTCTCAGTGAGAAGCCACGTTGCTTCTTTCCACGTAAGAGCAACACGTGCCCACTAGTAAGATTTTTTGGATCATGAATGAAATGTGATTTTGCACTGCCCAACTTTCCCCTGTGTTATAGTTCTCTGCAACAGCAACTAATGTTAGAGCATCATAAACAGCCTGTCAGTTACAGCTTCTGTGAGACAATAATGTCGAGTATGACTCTGAGCCAAATGAAGAGAACGCTTGCCACTATACGCCCCCACTTCTTTCAGTGAGGAGCAAACGTTGTATTTCAACGTCGAAGTAGAAATCGCCACAAACATGAAGATTTCTGACTCCGCCCTGCCTGTATTTGCATGCCGAAGACGTTTCAAGTGTTAGTAGTTCTATGCACAGAAACTTAATATTAGACGACTTCAATGAAGCTCCCGTCCCCGTTTACCGTTCGTGAACCCTAAGCATGAGTTAGGGCTAGGTAAATGAAGAGAACTCACGGCACACTACGCCCCGCTCTTATCAGTGAGAGAAGTGCTTTTTTCACGTTAAGAGCAAAACTTGCAAACTGCAGCTTTTGACTTTCATGCCCGAAAGTATTTGCAAATGCAGAAAGAACAGTGTTTCAATGTATGTAGTAGTTCTATGCACCGAGGAACCATCATTGTTCATGGAGAGTTACAAGAGTACAACGAGCGTTATCTAGTCAGTCAGTTCCTAAAACAGTGCTTCCTGTGAACAGTGAATGAACTGAAGTTAGTGTTCAATCTGAGCCCAATGAAGAAAGAACGCTTGCCAACCAGACAGCACCTTAAGCGTCTAGTTACCAGTAAGGAAAGCTTGCTTATTTCTCTAGTACGAGCCACACCTTGCAAACATGAAAGCTCTGTTAACACGTTGAATTGCATGTGCAATGTCATCAGACAGTTCTAAGCGCATCTAGTTGTATAACGAGAAACTTACAGCTTAGAGATACATGAATAACTTCTTGTCTGCATCTCTCTTCATGACATGTTCGCTGAAATGTGGTAATATTGCCAAGTGCTAGAGTAATTATTCTGACAGATTTCAATGTCTGTCTAGAGTTTCTCAATGCCCACACACGCAGCGTGGTTATAAGTATTAATGCAGCATTCAGTCTCCCGGCCCCCCTACATCCACCCCTCACGCTTCTAGTGCTCGAATTTGCTTTACTATGTCGTTCGAGCACGCCTTGCAACCTTACTGTATTGATTGTCCCCCCCCGAGATTAGTTAGCAATTGATGCATGTAGAAATCACTAAGACAGAATGATGTGAGGAACGCTCGTGCCCAGCAATGTATACTGTTCGAGGCTTTTCGTTAGATCATGCTGATCGATCCCGAACTGGAGTACTGACATTAAAGGCTTATTTGTTGTTCGATAGTTAAAAGATGGCACAAACTTCCGCTATTACTGCAAATACAATGATCATAGAGAGTTTTTTCCGTTAGATATTAGACTCCTACTTGTAACTTGATAAAATATTTTAGTATTGTACAATAGACAGTAGATTTAGATGCAGTATTGCAGTTCATGAATGTGTTAGTTAGTTCTATGCCACAGAAACTATTGTAGAGGCTGAAGTAAACAGCATGCTCCAGGTTTCCAGCTTTCTGTGACCACGAATGCTGAGTTAGTGCGTTCTGGAGTAAATGAAGAGGACTCTTGCCCACATATACTGCAAAGCTTCTCTCTCAGTTGAGAGAAAGTTGCTTATTTCAACGTTAAGAGCAAAACTTGCAAACATGAAAGATTTTTCTGACTCATGAACTGAAATGTTATTTGCAATGCAGAAAGACAGTTTTCAATGTGTTAGTAGTTCTATGCACAGAAAGATTTTTCTGACTCATGAACTGAAATGTTATTTGCAATGCAAAAAGACAGTTTTCAATGTGTTAGTAGTTCTATGCACAGAAACTTAATGTTAGAGATTCAGTAAACAGCCTTGT
>NW_024873915.1:0-6173 GCF_018340385.1 Cyprinus carpio
CTGGCAATGCAGTTTATGGATACTGTGTTCCTGATCCTGGGAGAGTTAAGACTAACTAACTAATTTGCAGCTGAGGATTCAAATGCCAAGTTTTAAAGAGTTACTGTAGCCTTGTTGTTGTCATTTCTCCAGACCAGCACAATGGCGACATGAGTTTTAAACAGTTTAGCGCGCTGTTATCCACGCAACGACTATAAAGACCAGATATACGAAATCATCAAATTCAGTGTAAATAATGTCCCCACATCGAGTGATCAAACGAAATGTCCAGTATAGTATCATTCGTAATCTTTTTTAAAATGTAAGTTTTGTCTGGGTCATGCCAGTAGACGGCTTCACAGTTATAGTAAGGGGGAGTAAGCGTTTCCGCTTTGTGAACAGAGTTTCAGAGAAAGCCACGGTCATAGGAAGGAGAACTAAGAACTGTTAATATGTGGGAAAAATACTGTTTAATTTTTAACCTTAAACCACATAAACACATTTTAAGGGTGTATTACACAAATACACAAACTAATGATATCTTGTAGCACCATAATGGACCCCTTTAAAAGCTTTAGATGAGATCTCCTAGTAGCTAGAGACTCTAGAGAGAGAGATCTCTCACATTTGTGTATCGTTGTCAACATCCTAGAAGACCCTGTCAAGACTACATTTTAGAAAAATAAATATTTTTTCCCCCCCATAGTCCTTACAATTGCTTTAAAGAGGCATTAAAAAATGGAAAAAAACAAAAATAATAATTTAATGCATAATTCATTCATAACAGTAATACTGCTAGCGTTCATACGTAGACAAACGCCGACATAAAAATAAATGAATGAAACAGTGACTAGGAAACATAGTTTTTTTTATTTTTTTTTTTTTAATAATCACCAATACATTATTGTGTTGTCAGGTTTTTTTTAGTGCTTTACCAAACTTTGTAATAAGAAGAGTCATTCTAGAGCGAGTAGAAGAAGTTACACACACAGAGACATGACAATATCTATGACCAAAATCAACTTTTTTCTATCCAGCAAAATGCTAGATTGTAAACCATGATCCATACCGGTTTTCCCTTCTAATATACTCGGTACGAATATAATCTGAATCTGCATGAAGAATGTGTGTTTTGAGCGGCAACATGTAATGAAAAAAACGCTCAGGAATAATAGGTGGAGAGAATAATTTGACAAAGATTTCTCATAATAATATATATACTATTTCATAGAGAAACTTGAGAATATACTTTTTTTTTTTTTTTTCCCTCTTGCCCCCCCATTTGTTTAGTGTCTTCCAAATGTGTAATAAACATGCTTTTTAGGTCCCGTGTCCGTCTAGGGGTGGTGAAAAAAAATCGATTATTGATTAATCGCGAGTATGTTATGGACGGTATGAATCGATTATTAAATTTCAAAAAAATCGATGTTTTTTTATTTATTAAAAAAAAAAAATTTGCATTATTTTATTTAGTAAAAAATGTTTTATACGGGCAGCGGAGTGTTGAACGTCTACGAACGCGCCCATTTCCAGTTAGCAAGCGCGTGTAACGGCAGCCAATGCAGTAGCAGGTGTGTAAAATGGAAGAACCAGAACGAGAACCAACCCAACCGAATCCACCACGATCGTGTACCCCACCGCACAGTGTAAGAGATCCTATCCTTGCGTTGAATCGCAGCCCCACACCCGGACACGCGTACGTTTTTCTCGCGACCCGAAGACTGACACGATAATGTGACGTTGGTTTGGGCCGTTTGAGGTTGGTAGACGGGACGCTCGGAAGACCTTCCCGCACAGATCACAGGCGACGTGTCGGTCTCGTTCTCTCTTCGGCGTTTACGTTGTCCGCAGGGCAGACCGTTTGTTTTCCTGAAACCTCGACTGGGGATGAGAGATCATCGTCGGACCGTCCACAGCGACCAGCTCCACTCCTGTGCTCTACGCCGCCGGTGAACGTCCCGTGCTGCGTCTCGTGGTTTCTCAAAACTGGACGTCGTCTGGCAAACAATCTTACCACAAACCCCGCACGTGAAATTGCCCTTGTTTTCGTTTTGAGCAGTGCTGTTCAGGGGCTCCAACTGCGCGACTAAAACAGTCGCATTTTGCGACCATAAATATTAATTTGCGAGTGACGTTTTTGCTGAGGTCGCCACTTGCGACATACCCGCCGAAAGCCTCCTCAGGATTTAACGCCTAAAAAAGTTTTTCTCAGGCAGATGATTTGCTTCATCTAGCAGCGCCCCCCGTCTGTGATTAAAAACGAACTCGGGCCGAAGGTTAACGAAACACACAACTTTCGCTCTCTCGAGTGTGGACTGCCGCGTGGTACAACAGCTTTCAGCCGAGATCGGCCCATAGAGAAAAAGCCGTCTGTCAGGCCAAAGTGTTTTGTAGAGTCGGCGTGGCTCCTGGCCCATTATCTTCTCACGATGCCGAGGACTGAACCTGGACAGTGGACGCATTTCAGCCAGAATCAGCCCAAGTGTTAATTGCTATCTGGGTATTATATTTTAACATCTTATAACTTAAATTTGCATGTAATGCCTTTTTTTCCTAATTGTTTTTGCGATCAAATCTTTTGGTTATGTTCACGTATAAAACTAAGAGCGATGCGCAAGTAAAGTTTTTAGTGGAAAAAGAGAGTTTCAAAACAGTCCTCATCTCTTGCCGCCACATCAGTGCTGCCCGCACACAGTCTGGCAGCGAGAGAGAAATGACGAGAGACGTAAGAAGGGAAAAGTGCAGAAAATACAGCGGCTATTTCGGCCACAACTTGAAAGACAAAACTAGAACAGGTGTAAAAGCTGTCTGCTGTGTGGATATTGGCAATATCGTTAACAAATTCTCGTGTTAGGATAATTACTAATAATGGCTTCTTCTAAACAAGATCTGTTTTTGACGTGTTCTTTTAATGCGTGAACTTTCATTATTTTGAAGGTGCAACTGCCGTCCAGTCAGAATCGTAAAAAGCTCTTTGCTTTGTAAACTTTTTAAAAAAAGAACCAGCTTTAAATTATTCCGAATTCATAAACGAAATTCAAAAACAACACAGTTTGGCGCGCTCCTTAATGGGGCAGGCGCGGTCGCTTTAGACGCCTCAGTTCAAGGCAAAGTGAACCCATTTAATCTTTCTCTTTACTAATATATGTACATAGTGCACATGAATTAACATCAAAAAGGCTAGGCTAATTTTATAAGAGATAGCGAGGTGTCGAGCGTTGCTGCAGAGAGAGTGTTCTCCACTGCGGGAGACATTTGTGTCAGCCCACAAAACGGAGCACCACTCACGCTACAGAGACATGCGGACCAGCAGCTGGTCTTCGCCTCCATAAGAATCTGGTCATTCCAGAGCTATGAATGTTTAGGTACAACTTGAATTGCTCACAAGTTAAGTGTGGTTGCATATTTTGTCACTGTGTTTTCTACAGTACAGTATAATAAGCTGAGCTACAGTAAGGTTGTCAAAAATGTTCATGGGTTTGTCTTCTTAATGATTAAATTGGACAATTCTTCTAGCAAGACAAGGTGTTCAGGTGGAGAAAAAACTTTTTCTTTTGCTTGACATGTTTCGACTGCAACCTGCAGTCTTCCCTCGACCTGAACACGTTTGTCTTTCTAGAAGAAAAATGTCAAATTTCGACAGTATGTTGGTGTTCGGATCTTACTTTCCTAAAGGAAATAAGCCTTTCATTTATTTGGTTATTGGTTAGTTCAACTTGTGAATCACAACACAATGTGATGTATTCATTTCTGGTGTTCTACAGAACTATAAGCTACATACAAATACATTCTAAAAGTGCTTTGAGCTTGTTGTTACTCAATAAAAGAGTTAAGTAATTCAGTAGCTGACTTTTTTTAATACTGCAAAAACTCAATGCAAAAAAACTTTGTAGTGTATTTTCGTTTACGGTTGTGAATGGAAAATCAATAATCGCTAATCGAGAATCGTTAATAATCGAAATCGACTGTAATCGAATCGGGACTTCAATAAATCGTAATCGGATCGAATCGGGAAAGCAGACAGATTAACACACCCCAATAGTATCCTCATATGAGGACATGTATGAAATCTAAATCCCATCCTGTTTCATCATAACAGAAAGTCATATTTTGATTTGAAACCCCATAACATTTTCCTGAGATGTTGATTTAGTGGCACACAGTTAAAAAATTAGTCAGATTTAATATATTACACAATATTATTCATGTTTCCATAAGAATGTCACTAAATTATTTCAGACATATTTGATGACCAAGGAGGTGGGGAGTGGTACATGGTGAAACCATCCCAATCATTTGGATCTCTGAAAAAGCCCTGAATGTGTTTCTGTACAGGACATCCAGACTTAAAACTGTGGCATGTACAGTCTCATAGGAAAAAATTCACTATAAAAAGTAACCTTACCCTTATTTCTACATAATTTCTCTCTTAAATATAGCCTTTAACTCCGAATTAATGATTTTCCCCCCTTTATTTAGTGCCTTTCAAGTACTGTTGAGCTTGATGCACACTATTGTAAAGGTTGTTGGGACATCTCTCTCTAAAGCATTACGGAGACAAATATGAGACCCCCAGATTATTTAGCTAATGAAAAAATTCTAAGCACAGTGTGTGTGATTTTGTTGAAATCTCTAATCTAAACTTTGGGGAGGAGACAAATGTGAGGACCACCAGAGAAAGACTCTAGCTCTAGGAGAGAAAATGCTGAGTAACCAGTGTGTGATTGTTGAGATCTCTTCTAAAGCTTTAACTCAAGTCTCTCTAAAACAGGGCACATAATGCCCATAAAAAGGGACTCACTTCTCTAAGACGTTCATAAGTAAAACCTCTCTTGAATTATAGCTGCACGATTAACTCATATTTTTATTGTGATAACCGAATAGTTTGTGCCTCATGATCAATTAATAAAAAAAAAATCGTTGTGATATTAATGAGTGTAAAGACCAAGCCCAAAACCAAACGGTTTTAAAATGCCAACCAAACTGTTTGAATATTCTTATGGGCGGAGTGTACGGAATGAATACATAGACAGCGTCACAAGTCTGACGTGACAACGTCTAGATTGCAAGCGCGCTCTCTCTTTACGGTAGAAGTTGACATCACGAAGATTTACAGTCATTCGGCTTGAACAAACAATGGCAGCAGAAAAGGAACAGGAAGGTGCAGAAGTACGTTCGTTAGTTCCCAAAAAGGGGTCCATACTCCATTGTGTAGAACTATTTTGGGGTGTTCGATGAATGTGATGTTGATCAGGTACGAGTCTTGTGCAAACTGCTGCTCCTGTTCCGTCCAACCATCCCACTGGTACACGCACACAACAAAGCTCATTAACCACCTTCAAAGCCACCACACAAGTACACTCAAAAAAAAGTCAACTTAGCCACTTGTTTGATTTGCAAAATACAAATATGTCTGATTAATAAGAATATGACACACGTTTTACTTATGTTAAATGATTAATTCTTGTGTTATTTGTAACTAAATTTATTATTCGCAGCAGTGCAAGTTTACTTTGTATTGATTAGTATGCATAATGGGTGCTAAAACGAATAAATCATGCGTTCATACATCAATCACAATTTAGATTTTTTTTGAGTGTACACTCATCAGGAATTTCAAAGGCTGAAGACACAAGCCACAAACCACAAAAAATCCCCGGCAGCCACGACACAGACACAACCTATCAGGGACATTGTTCACTGCAATACCGTATTCACCTTGCTCGCAAAGGCACAGGAAATAACAGAGGGCGATTGGCGCTATCACTTTAGCCTAAGGATAGGTGTCCAACAAGCACTGTGAAAGGGGGGCATTGAGGGTTTTAAAAAAATGAATTGCCACACTTGTTTTACAGACTTTTCATTAAGACCCTAAAGAATCATATCAGCTTGTGAAATGGGCATTATATGACCCCTTTATTTTCTGTATAGTGTTGGATCACAACAGAATTCATTCAAGATCCCGTTTCATACAGAACAGGTCTCTACTTATTTTTTATTAAAAAACTAAAGGGTCTTATGTTATTTATATTACAGCATGTAAATTCTTTTTCCACATTAGTGCGTTTACATTCTACTCTGCTCTCTGAGTCTTTCCGGCCCAAATGCGCACAGACACATGCCCGCGCACCTCCCACCAAAAGCAGACAAAAATATCTGCACCCTGCTGCCTCGCCAACCGTCCACCTCACCAC
>NW_024873916.1:0-3026 GCF_018340385.1 Cyprinus carpio
CTTAAATTTTCTCGTTATTTCGACATAACGAAGTTCGTTTTTCCTGTATAACGACTTAATTTTCTCGTATCTGACGTACGAAAGCTTTGTTTTCTCGTTATAACGACCATGAAAGTTTTACTGTTGCTATAGTAACGAACTCAACTTTGACAGGAATCTGATGGACAGCATGCAGGCGCTCCTTACTGTAGCCTATATTATTTCAAGCTAAAATTTTTGCTTCACCTAGGTAAATAATAACGCCTACAATACTGTATAAATAAGGCTGATCAATCACTGTTGATTTTTCCAGAGACAGTACAACGAACGTTTGTTTTTTGTAATTAACATGTTTTTAAATGGCAACAACGCGCCATTAGAGCTGCTTGGGATTAAACTCACTTTTAATTTTCCCTTTATATGAAATAAAAGTATATATAATTTTGTAATTTGTAGTAGTCATTATGTGGCAGATATCATTTGTGTTATAAGCTTCTGTTTGAAAAGAGAGCGTTCATGTGTACGTGTATGTATGTGGTGTGTGTGAAAAAAAACCATTACAACATTTACAGAACAAAACTGAATTTAAATTAGCCTATGGATTTTACATATACATCACATTTCTCATCAATATGGTTAAACAATAAAGATTAGTAATAAGGAAAAGAAGCACATCAGCCTACATCGTTAAACTCCCGTCCTAATGTAGATAAACAGAACATCTCCGCTTATTAACCTAATCATTAAATTAAAATTAGATTTAAATTAATCCATGAGCCTAAAAGAAGCACAAATATAATATATATGGTGCCAAACAGAATTACAGTGATGTCAACCTTGGTTTTGATAAGCAGTTATTGATGAAAACAGAAGTCGTTGGTGAAACTCATGCATCTAGCAGGAACTTAATACACAAAATATTCATATTGATTCAAGCATTTAACATTTATGAATTAATTAAATGTCAGTAATAAAACAAGACTGCACACAAATTATAGCGATCACGAGGAAGGTCTGCTCTACACAGAAGCGCTAAACTGAGCGTTTTATGCTTAGAAGCTCAAACATATGTTCATGATCATAAAACTAGTAACTCACTGATATCTGTTTTCTGCAATGCTAAAAAACATGCATTGAAATTACGCTAATGTTACAAAAATCTTTAATGTGGGCAAAGCGTAGTTTTAACTTTTGTTCAACTGTCATTCTTCCTAACCAGAGGGTAGAAGAACAGCCCGCCTTTGTTCAGCACTGATTGCGTTTTTTTCTGTTTTCATTGTCTTAGTTTGACAACTAACAGGAGGTGTTACTCTAACACAGGAGTCTGCCAGACGACTGTTTTAAAGCGCAGGAAGCTCAAAAAACATATGTTCATTATCAAAATTACCTAGCTAACCTGCAACTGATATCCGTTTTACTGAAATGCTCTTACACATCCTGCATCGTTTGAAATGTGCCTAGGAGCAAAATATCCTTTAATAATGTTGTGTCAACACGCCTTTGGTTTTTAATTTTGCTTCAAACTGCTAACATTGCACTACTTACGACATTGAAAGAAGGAGTTCATATGGGCTCCTTGTTTTGCTTTCTTACGGCTCCATCTGGCTTAGATAGGCTTTAGCACTACCCAGGGCCCTTGTCTTTCTTTTCTATTGCATCGCTATAACCCTTAGCGTTGTATGCATAGAACTGCAGCATATGTTCATGCTTATGAGCATAGCACTAGTACTCCTGTTTTTTGTCTCTTCTTCGTTTTCTCGTGCACTGCGGAAGATAGACGTCCCATCTTTGCATTTTTTTGAAATTGTTAGAACACAGCATTTTAATTGTGGGCAAGCTTTTTAGTTATAAACTTTGTTCAAACTATCATGCTCCTAACAGAGAAAAAGAATGTTTTCAAGCCACTATGTTTGCTTTCGTTCTGTTCTTTTGCTGAGTTGCATCTAACAGAGTGTTTCTCTACACAGAACGCTAAACTGAGCGTTTTATTTCCTTAGAAGGTCAAACATAGGTTTCCTGATTAGATCATAAAACTAGGGTCATAACTCACTGATATCCCGTTTCTGCAATGCTCAAAACATTGCTTTGAAATGTTAGAAACATCTTTAATGTGGGCAAGCTTTAGTTTTAAACTTTGTTCAAACTATCATTCTCTAATAGAGAAAGAAGGTTTTCAGCACTTGTTTGCTTTCTTTCTGTTCTTTGCTTAGTTGCACTCAAAACAGAGTGCTTTACTCTACACAGAATGCGCTGAAACGCGAAACGCAAAACGGAAAGCTCAAACATATGTTCATGATCATAAAACGAGTAACTCACTGATATCTGTTTTCTGCATTGCTAAAACATTGCATTTGAAATGTTAGAAACATCTTTAATGTGGGCAAGCTTTAGTATTAACTTTGTTGAAACTATCATTCTCTAACAGAGAAAGAAGGTTTTCAGCACTTGTTTGCTTTCTTTCTGTTTATTTGCTTAGTTGCACTAACAGAGTGTTACTTTTCACAGAAGGGCTAAACTGAGCGTTTTATGCTTACTAGCTCAAACATATGTTCATGATCATAAAACTAGTAACTCACTGATATTTTTCTTGGTGTTTAATGCTAAAACATTTGCATTTGAAATGTTAGAAACATCTTTTAATGTGGGCAAGCTTCTTTTTATCCCTTTCTTTTTGTTCCAACTATCATTCTCTACATGCCATAAGACAGTTTTCGCACTTGTTTTTCTACCTTTCTGTTTCCTTTTGCCTTATTTTGCCCTAACAGAGTGTTACTCTTATACACAGAAGCGCTAAACTGCTTATTTTATGCGGTGAAGCGCAAACATATGTTCCTGATTTTTCCTCAAAAATAGTAACCTCACCACTGCTATCTGTTTTTTTCCTGCAATGCTTCAAACATTGCAATTTGGAAAAAATGTTAGAAACCCACTGTTTGGAGATCTTGTTTTCTTGCCTTTGCTAAAACATTTCATTTGGAAATGATAGAAACATATTTAATGTGGGCAAGCTTTAGTTTTTAACTTTGTTCAAACTATCATTCTCTAAC
>NW_024873917.1:0-6105 GCF_018340385.1 Cyprinus carpio
TGGTGTGTCTGCAAACTTCAGGAGCGACGAGGGGTCCTTAGATGTGCAAGTCGTTGGTGTACGGGAGAAGACAGTGGGGACAGAAACGCAGCCCTGAGGAGGCGGTTGGTATGATAGAGATAAAGGCCGAGCTGAAGTTCCACAAACAGGATCCTTCACATTAGTCTCTGTCTGTTTATATGTTGGTCAGAACATAATGCAGGCCCCATGTTGATTCGATCGTTCCCACAGAACCTGTTTCTCTGTAGGCAGAACTGAAAAGAGGATCTCAGCAAGGGTCCAGTGATGTCCTTCAGGTGGGACAGCACCAGTTTTTCAAAGACTTCATGACCACAAACATTAGAGGCACAAGGCCGTAGTCATTTTGTCCTGTAATTTTTTGGATTTCGGTTTGGGATGGATTAAAACAGAGTCCGGGTGTGTTGTTGTTCTGTCTCTGTGATCTGATCAGCGAGTTTCTGTTGTTTAAAGCCAGATTCACGTGCTGCGCTTGTGGATGAATGTAAAACACTCACCAGAACGAACGAGTGAAACTCCCGTGGCAAAATAGAATGGCTTGCAGGTACTGAAGAGTGTTTCTAGATCTGAACAGCACATCTTCTTTAACCCTGGTACATCTGTACATACACCACCTTTCGTTGATGTAAAGCATATCCCTCGCCTCCCGCCACCATGTGATTTCCCCGTTGTGATTCTGCGTCACGGTCCGCTATGAAACACAGCTATGAAAGCCCTGCAGATGGAGCATGGCTGTCTGCAGGGCTCCAAACTGCGACTAAAAACCAGTCGCATTTGCGACCATAATATTTTAATTTGCGAGTGAGGTTTTTGCTGAGGTCTCCACTGGCGACCTACCCGCCGAAAGCTCCTCGGTATTTAAACCGCTAAAAAAGTTTTCTCAGGCGGATGATTTGCTTCATTCTAGCAGTGCCCCGTCTGTGATAAAACTAACTCGGACCGAGGGTTAATACACACAACTACACCGAGTGTGGACCTGCCGCGTGTACAACAGCTTTCAGCCGAGATCGGCCCATAGGGAATCAGAGCGTCTGTCAGCCAGAAGTGTTTAGTCAGAGTCGGTGCGGCTCTGGCCCATTATCTTCTCACCGATGCCGAGACTGAACCGACAGAGACGCATTTTCAGCAAGAATCAGCCAGAAAGTGTTATTGCTATCTGGGTATAGTATTTACATGTTATAACTTAAAAAAATTTGAATGTAATGCCTTTTTTTTCCTAATTGTTTTGCGATCAAATCTTTTGTTATGTTCACGTATTAAACTGAGACGATGCGCATAGACAGTCCTCTCATCTTTGCCGCACAGGCACGTGCACAGGTAGGCTCAACCTGTGCAGAGCACATGCCCTTTTTGCCCTTACACTCCGAAGTGCGCCTTTTTTTTTGTTGGTGTTTTTTTTTTTTAATCAATGCTATTGGTGACCCTTTACGTCTGTCTGTCTGTTTTACAAAATATTTTACAAATGAAAGTTCTTAAAACGAGCTGTGTATATCTTATTCGATCCTCAAGCTGTCAGTAAGCTGATAACTCCCGCCCCCTCTATAGTTCATTGAAATAACTGAAGTTCACAGCAGCAGCCGCACAGTAGACAACAGCTGAGGCTGAACAAAAGTTTTGCGAAGGGTGTAAATAAATATCTTGTTGTTTGAATAAGTACTACTCAAACACTAATGTCTATTAAAGGCTCATATTTTATTTATGTTGATGTCTGACTGACTCACTGACTGAAGACATGTGGGACGTCACCTGAGAGAGAGGGCTAGCATTGTGCCATTAGTCATTAGCCAATACATAGCCAAACACTTAAATAGCCTGTGCATACAGTAGCATTTCATCTTTTATAAAAATGCGATTTTGGCCAAATGCATTTTAACCACAGGAAAAAAAAACTGAGCGCTCCGTCTATATAGCTACAAAAACTAGTTTGTAACCTGTAGATGAAAATGTTAATGTGAGGGCGCCCGTCGCCGTTTTAATAACGGACAAAAAAACAAACAATTCTCATTTCAATTGTACCAACATTCGCTGGTCAAAAACTATATATTGAAGTAATAATACAACAAACAATAATTTGTTTTTTACCATCGGAAAATCATAAACAGGTGGCGCCCCCGCGCTGTTTCGTACTGGAACTTACACCCAAAGCGACGAGTGATCCTCGTCACCTAGATAAAATATATAGAAATTTCTTCTTTGATGTATGATTGCTGATACACTTAATGTATTACACATTTAGGCTACTAATCATGTTATGGTATACTCTCCGCTTGTCCTCACATGTTTATAAAATGTAGGTAAAACATGGTTTTACTACAGTAATGTAGTAGTAACTAAAAAAAAAATAACAGAAGATCACTGAAACTTGAAATCTTTTATATTTTATCATGCAGAATGTAATTCATTATTCATTCCAAGGCTTCATTTATTTTGATCCCAAAATACAGCACAAAAACAGTAATATTGTGTAATATTTTTACAATTTTAAATAACTGTTTTCTATTTGAATATATTTAAAATGTAATTTATTTTTGTGATTCAACAAAAAAAGCTGCTGAATTGTCAGCATCATTACTCCAGTTCAGTACTCTTCAGTGTCACGTGATCCTTCAGAAATGCTTTCACTGCAACTGTACCTTTTCCCACTATTTTTATTTATTTTTTCATGCTGGCTTATTTTAGGGAAAGTGTAGTGAATAAGGAAACCTTCAAGAGACCAACATCCCTGGTCCACCACAGTATCAAATTTTTGCCAGGTAGGCGGATACATGTTGGATATGTTATAGTTATCGGTATGGCTATAGTTTCTTATAATCTGGAATTGAGTTGGACATAATTACTTAAATTATATTTCAAAAAAGTTTGTCAGAAATACTTGACTCATTGCTCACCTTCCCCTCTTCTCAATGTCATTCATAATCATGTTAACCAAATAATACAAATTAGCTTATAAAACCAAACAGAATAGCTAAAAAAGAGAATATATATAATTTTTTTGTATATATTGTATAATATATATAATTTAATATATAATGGCTCACAGAAGGTTGCTGTTGTAATTAGGTTTGAAGAAGCCCTAAAACCCTGTTTATCTATATTATCTAATTATCTAATATTATATTATGGTTGTTATTAATCGTGAATAAAACCTAAAGATTTGAGACTATTATTTTGGTGTTATTGAATTTGTCATGAAGATGTGATACCATTTCTTCCTTTTATGCAGGCTTACTAAATAATCTTGATATAAACAAAAAGGGAGGGGGGTGCCCTTTTTCAGTTTCGGCACATGCCCCTCAAAAGGTCTGTGCACGGCCCCGCTGCCGCACATCAGTGCTGACGCACACAGTCTGATAAACGCAGCTCCGCTGTTCAGCGAGAGAGAAATGACGGAGACGGGAAGAAGGGAAAAGTGCAGAGAAAATACAGCGTCTATTTCGTGCACAACTCGAACAAACTAGAACAGGTAAAGCTGTCAGCTGTTGTGGATATTTGGCAATATCGTTACACATTCTCGTTTATAATAATTACTATTATGGCTTCCTTAAGATCTTGGTCTGTGTTCTTTTAATGCGTGAACGTCATTATTTGAAGTGCAACTGCCGTCCAGTAATCGCAAAAAGCTCTGTGCTTTGTAACTTTTTAATAAAAAGTACCAGCTTTAAAATTATTCCGAATTCATAAACGAAATTCAAACAATACAGTTTTGGCGCTCCTTAATGCGGCAGGCGCCGTCGCTTTAGCGCCTCAGTTCAAGGGCAAGTGAAACCATTTAATCTTTCTCTTTACTAATATAGTACATAGTGAACATGAATTAAACATCAAAAGGTAGTGTAATAATTCTAGCCACCACTAGGGGCCATGGTAAGCTTTCTTATTGCGGATTAACACCTATTCTGCACCACTTTAATTTTTAACCGGTCTGGTCCGGGAGGAAGCACTCAAAACACACTCAAGAACAAGAATTACAGAAGAATACACTTTTTATTAACAATAGCAGCCATTTGGCGTTGTCTCACTTAAATATCCGATACATACACTAGTCATATTTCATTAAACCGTGACACACATTTAAAAGAGAACCCAAGTAACGGTTACTCATTCCAAATTCTATTCACAGCAAACCATAAATAATGTGAAATCTCATGCAAAGCACACTCAATTAGAAACTCCCACGCCTAAATCACATGCCCTAGATGTAATGACCAGCACAGGCAATCAACATAATTCAGGAGGACAGTAATCACCAATGGCTGAGCACAACAAAAATAACAAACACACAAACTCTGTAATAATAAAATAATTTCGGACTTCCCTGTCCACGTCTGACGACACCCTGCCGTCACTGTGAGGACTCAACCTTCCCTTCCGCGGATAATGCCGAGAAGGTTTCTTCCAAACAGCCTGCCAAGTCCACCTACACTCTCTTCCCTATCTATCTAAGTTCCCCCCAGTATCTAACTCCGGGCCAATAAGTGGGACCCCCGGTTTTCTTCACGCCGGTGGTGCTAACCCAACCACGAACGCCACAGATCCCCTGCTTTTTGCGAACCCGGCAGGCTTAATAAACACAGCGGCTCAGTCTCTTTCACAGTTAATTATCAGGCAACAGCGCGCCCTCACCTTTCCTCTCCCCCGCATTTTAAAAGCATCCAAAAATTGTTCATTGTCCACAGGTGTGCTCGAAGACATCATTCCTTCCGTATTTGTCCGTAGCAGTGATGTCACGCATCAGTAGAATCATAATCATTACAGTAGGCTATTTTATAAGAGAGCCAACAGTACAACAGTACAACTTACTGAAATGTCTCATGTAGGAGGAGCCCAAGCTACACTCAGTGGCCAAGTGATGCTTATGCTCCCATGATACTGGTACAGATTCTGTGTAATGAACAATTCTTTGTGACTGTAGATTTCAAGCTGGAAAAAGACATTTAGTTCCCACTTTAAGTGAACCTTAGTTCCCAGGTCATCTTACAAGATGGATTAAAAATGCTGATAAAGTCAGGAAAAGATGAGACATAAACACATGTGACAGTATGATTGAAATGTTGAAATGTAAATAAATAAAATAAATAATAATAATCATAAATAAAATAAAACAACGTTGGATTCTGTGGCACCTAAAAAAAATTATTTGGCTCCTACGTTTTTCTTATAGGAGCCAATGGCTCCTTACTTGATTTTTTTGTTTGGAGCCCTGCTGTCTGGAATGGCATCATTTAGACAAGTTTCCGTGAAACCCAGAGCAGCAGAGTGTGAGAAAATCCTTTTATTGGTCCGGGGAGAGCAGAAGGAGTATTTCCATTTTGTTGGGTAGAGAGTGTAGGTTCGCCAGATGGATGCTAGGCAACGGCGTTCGTCGAAATCCACTCTTCTTGAGTTTCACAAGCGCTCCGACTCTCTTCCCCATCTGAGTGTCCTGCATGATCAGCGCAGCTGCTCCGCCGATGAAAATGTCCAGCAAAACATCAAGAATAGTTGAAAACCGGTAAGGTTAATATATCGGGTGATGTGTGGTGCCGAATGTCCAGCAATTCGTCTCTGTTGAAACTGATTGCAGGGATATAACTAAAGACAGGACCCACTAACAAAACACAAAAAACCACATGCAGAGCACGTCACGGAGGCTGCCATCTTTGCATCTGCGCCACACACTTAATAGACAATGCAAACGAGTCAAAAACTCATTAACTGAAGTTTTAGTTTCATGCAACACTGTTTTCTAACCAGGATATTTGAGATGCATTTCACAGATAAAAATTAGAAGGAATGAAGCAAAATGTCATCACCCTATGGCTGATAGAACAAAAAGCATAATATGGTTGGTTCACCAAACTGCACTAAAAGTCAGCCAAAACAGAGCTGTTGAATTCCTCAGTTATGGATTGAACTGAAGCGTGTCCTGCCCGGTCTGTAGATTGGCGCTCTCTCTGTGGTCATTCGCTATCTGTCAAGCATAGACAATCAAGACGTTTTTTTGAACATCAACATAAATGGCCACACAATAGAGTTTTAAATAGTTGGTTTTGCTAGTAGTAAAAATGAACCATATTTTAATTTAAACTCATTTTAGGGCTGAATTTAGTT
>NW_024873918.1:0-7795 GCF_018340385.1 Cyprinus carpio
TAAAGTCCTTCAAGTCCAGTTCAGCCTCAGACTATGAAATAGAAAATGGTGCTTTTAACATCTTTCCTACATTTCTTGCCTTTATTTCGATCTCTCTTTCCTTAAACAATGCCTGTTTTTCACTTTCCTTTGTATTTTTTCATGTTTTCCTCATTCCTGCCTAGTCTACTGTAGCACGCTTCAAACTTCATCCTTCCCTTCCTTATTCCTTGTTTTCTTTTATTCTTTATTTTCGTCTTAAATACTTTCCACCTTCTTCCTTTACTACAGGAGTTACTATAAAAGTCCCAGATTTCAAACTCTAGCCAAGAAAAAACTACTACACGCCCAGCTGTACTTCTCAGAAATGAAACAATGTGAATCCTTCAGAGATACTGTGTGTTCAACATGGACATGACCACGTTTCTCAGCTCCAGTGTGGTACCAGAGTCCTCAGACTCCAGCGGTCTGTGAGGGCTCTCTGACCAGGCCAACATGTCTGTACACAGATGCCATGGTCTGTCTCGTCTCTTTTAGCAAGAGCAGAGGGAAACCACATCCGACTAACCAATGTGTTTGTGGCTAGCCAGCAATCCACTGCTACTCCAGATCCAAGAGGAGAGAGAGCGCGCACACACAGACACATACATATGTAAATACACACAAACATATATAGAAAAATACATATTTATTCAGATATTCTAGCTAAGCTTCCTTTTGGATACATAGAGACACACAATATTTAAAATATATAAAAATTTAAATATATAATGAAAAATAAAATAGAAAGAAATTAAAAAACAAAAGATGGACAGACAGACATAAACAGACTGGTGGATGTACAAACAGAGAGACATATCGAACAATGGAACGACAGACAGACAGACAGAAAAGATAGATAGACAGATAGAAAAGACAGAAAGATAGACAGACAGACAGACAGACAGACAGATAGATGGATAGATAGAAAAGACAGAAAGATAGACAGACAGATTGACTGACAGAATGAATGAATGACTGAAGAAGATAAAGAAAAAGAAGAAAGAAAGAGAGAAAGAAAACAGACAACAGAAAAACGACAGAAAACAGACGACAGAAAACACCAAAGTGACAAGAAAACACGCCTAGACGAAGAAAGAAGAGAAGAAAAGAAAAGAAAGACACAGATAAGACGACGTTAAGCGCACAATAGGACGACAGACAGACAGACAGACAATAGCTTAACACCCAGATTGAGCGCCCCCAGAACCAACAGACAATAAGAGCCAATTATTTTAAGGAGAATAACAACAGGAAGAGTTTATTTTTTTGCTGTCTTTATGACCTTTTCGGAATCTTCAGACGGTGAACGCCGCGTCACATCGCGAACTTTCAACTGGAAATACAACAATAAAAAAATAACAAAAAAAACAAAAAATTAAAGATTAACCCAAAGTCTTTCTCGGGTTTGGAAACACAAATCATATAACAAGGAATTCCCATTTTGGGTGAATTATCTCTTTCAAAGACGACCCGTAAAAAACACCAATCAGATGTTTTCTTATTCAGCAACCCTGTTTGATGCCCTATGACCCTTGGCTATGCCAACAGGGGGATGCCCCAGGCAGGCTGACCTGAAACTACACCACACCACAACACCACACACACACCACACCACACACACACAGGAAGACTCCTGTCCTAACCAGAAGGAATGTGATTGACTCTCAGATGGTTTCAGAAGTTCTAGTGGCTGTTCTTTACTGGGAAGTCCATCTGTGGGAGACATAGAGAGAAACCATTCCAACTGAGAAATGCTGAGGGTCAGGGGAAGCGTAAGCCATCAGGATATTTGTATTACAGCAGTCTCTGCACACAGATTACATATGCAACATATGGACCACTGCCCAGGGAAAGATGCTATATTTTGAAGCAAATGACTCAGGGATTGACATAAACTCACTATCTTAAAGGTAACAAAACAATAGCAAATACAGCTTTCATATCAAGTCCCAGATGCTTTTTCTCTGACGTTTCACTCAGGAATTTTTGCCGTATTTTTCAATATTTTACTGAACTTACTGAATATATAATGTATGTCTACCTCTCAAAGCATACCTTTTTATTTGCATTGGTTTTAAACAATGCAACAGATTTCCAAAAGCACGTATTTGTAATTATGTGGAAAGGCAAAACAACATCAGTAGGCATGGATAAGCTACTGGCAAACCAGAAGAAAAGAAGCTATAAATAGCCTAGATCTCTAAAAAGAGGAAGAGAGAGAGAAAACGCTGAAACGCGCACTGCAGGATTCATAAGAGCATTAGCATTCACAAACACACACACACACAGGAACCATAAAACCCGCACATGTAATCTCATTAATAATCCACCAGAACAAAGGAAAGAGAGAAAATGTGCACAGGGGGGATTCTCACTAAACACGGTTATAAACAAACCCATATTTTTTTTCTTATTGTGACATTAAAAAAAAATTTGTAAGCAGTTCCTATTTATGGTAAATGTGGACAAAAAAATATTATATAAAAAAAAACCTTACTATAAGTATTTTATACATCAAAGTAGTAGTAGTTTTTTGTGGGACTGCTATATATAGCACTTATTGACAAAAATCGGCCAAGATTTGTGCTTTTTTTTTTTTTTTTTTTTAGTTTTTTTATTTTTCAGCTGTGGTTTTTTTTGCTTCCCAAGCTGTGGGGTTCAGCTTTTTTTTTTGTTTTAGCCAATTTTATTGTGGTTTTTAAATCTTCAGGTAGGTAAAAATCTCGTGCTCAATATCTGCACTCTATTCATCTCTATTTAATTATATTAACAAACATAACTGGCTACCCTTTTTGATTGAGAATATATACATATATATATATATACACAATATACACATATATATACACATACATATATATATGTATATATATATATATGTGTATATATATACATCATATATATATATATATACATAATCATATATATACAATATATATATATATATATATATATATAAAATACATATATATACATATATATACATATTAAATATATATATATATATATATACATATACTATAATATATATTATATATATATACCTATAAATATATTAATACCAGGATAGATGCCATATATATATATCACAATTTACCCTTCCCGAACAAAATCTTAAGACCAGGGATGCTTGCATTGACCAAGTTTAGACCTTCATACATGGGCTTCGCACTAGTGGATCATACCGGGTTGTAAGTGGCTGCTTCAAAATGCAAAAAGAAAAACAGGAAGCAGGAGCAGAGGACAAAAAAATAGAGTGTAGGCAATTTATTGAAAACTGCATTTAAACTCAAACAGGCTGTTCATCAGCTGATCAAAAAGTGTTTTAAGAGCCCATAGCCCAAAAATAAATGCACACCACAGAAAATCTAACTAAAAGTGTCAAAAAAAGGACTCAGTAGTGAGTAGCTCCACCATTCTTGTTGATCACTTCAAACACTCGTTTCGGCATGCTTGATGCGACTGTTTCCAGGAGGGCTGGTGGGAACATTGCTCCATGTGGATTGAAGATGGGCTTCACGAAGGGCATCCACGGGTCTGGAAACTGACGTCCCGTTTTTTTTAAACTTCCCTTGCCATCCATAGCCCCAAATGTTCTCAATGGGATTTTAGATCAGGGGGAAACACACGGGTGGATGGTCCAAAAAAACAACGTTATTCTCCTGGAAGAAGTGCCCTTCATCAGTCGGGGCGTTGGTGAATTGCAGCATTGTCCTGTTGAAAGACCCAGTCATTACAACATAGACGGGGGGCCCTCGGTCAAGAGGGATGCCCGCTGCAACAGATCCACATAGCCAGTCGCCGTTTGACAACCCCTGCACAACCTGAAGCTCCATTTTCCCATTGAAGAAAAAACCACCCCAGATCATGATGGAGCCCTCCTCCACTTTGCCCCGCGTAGAAAACACATCTCAGGTGGGATCTCCTTGTCATGCCAGTAACGTTGGCAGCCATCAGGACCGTCCAGGTTAAATTTTTTTTCTCATCAGAGAATAAAACTTTCTTCCACCTTTTCAATGTCCCGTGTTTTGGTGCTCCCTTGCAAATTCTAAACGGGCAAGTGTTTTGTGTCGTGGGAGGAGACGTGGCCTTTGAAGAACGTTTTTTTGTTCTTGAAGCCCTTCTCTAGCAGGAAATGAACGTCTTATGGTTATCGTTGGAAGCTGCAGTCGAAAGCCATCAAGTATCAGTAATAGGGCCGAATTTGGGTCGAGGATCGACCTGTGTCTTCACAGACAACCCGTCGGATCCTGCGGCTCAGTGGAGGTGAAATCTTTTTTGGGCCTACCCACTTGACTCTTTTTGTCGGTCCCATAACCTCTCAGGATTAAGTTTTTAAGAAATGTAAAATGACTGTCTTACTGTGTCCAACCTCGGCAGCGATGGGGCGCGTTGCGCGAGAGGCCTTGCGTGTGCAGCTCAAACAATCCTGCCACATTCAAAGAGAGAAAGCCTTTTTGCCTTTGCCATCAGGAGAGGTCTTGACAGTATGACCTGCTTGAAGAACAATGACATGAAAGCCCATATTTTTTGTGCAGATTTTGACCTTTTTATGGCTGATGGGGGTCTTAAACTTTTGATCAGCTGATGAACAGCCTGTTTGAGTTCAAATGCAGTTTTCAATAAATTGCCTACTCTCTATTTTTTGTCTCCTTGCTCCTGTTTCTTTCTTTTGGCATTTTGAAGCAGCACTTACAACCCGGTTATGATCCACTAGTGCGAAATGTGTAAAACTTGCAATGCATCCCCTGGTCTTAAGATTTTGTTCGGGAGTGTATATATACACATATATATATATATACATATACATATATACATATATATATTGTGGCGAGTCAGCTGCCTCCTCCCTGATAATCACCGGCACCCCGTCCTAAATCGCCGCCCTTCACCAGGCTCCCGATAGGAGTGAGTGTGGGAGAGAGGAGGGGCGCTGGACGAGTCAGGGCTGGCGGCGTGTGATGGGGCACACCTGAAGGAAATGGAGCCTCATCACCGCCGCTGTTTAAAAAAGCCCAACGCGCCTCTCCACCTCGCAGACCGGTCATCTCTTCCCCGTGCAGCACACTGGTGGCCCTCGTGGGTCCAGGAAGGGTGCGTTGAGGGACTCCCGCGCCACCAGAGACGTGAGCTGCCGGACCCGCGCGGTCCCGGTCGAGAACCGCACCCGTCTACACGGCCGTCGGGCCAGGAATGCCGGGCCGTCCATCCCCTGCAAGCGCCGCGGCCAGCGAGGAGGATGAAGCCGCTAGAAGAAGCCGCCGCCCCTCGCGCCCTCGGACCCGAAGATAGGGAAGCGCGTGCGGGCCGCCGGGACTCCTCCGCCCCTTACCTGGACCCTTCCTCCATGAACCCCACTGCCAGACCCCCACGACCCCGCAGCACGACGAGGACACCCATAATTCCCTGTTGTTTTGGACACTGTTCCCCTTTTGGACACTTTATTCCCTCTTCGTTTTTTGTTTTGTTTTTCTGTTAAATAAAAAACCTCTCCGAGGGCCTGACGCGGGCCACGCCCACTGTGTCTGGTCGTTGGCTCGTCCCGTCACAATATATATATATACATATATATATATATATATATATATACACACACATACATACATATATATATATACATATACATACATACATACATATATATATATATATATATAGATATATATAAACAAACTTGTATTTAGTTAGTTTTTAATTTATTATAAAATTAAAAAATATATACTTATTATTATTATTAATTACAGTAATGTATTTATTTATTTATTGCTTATTTATTTATTATTTATATAAGAATAATAATAATATTGTTATGTGTATTTATGGGAGTTTATTGTGAAAATTATTGAGAATTGTGCAGAAATGGTTTAGTGGTTTTAGTGTTACAAAAATTGGCTTCATTTTATTTATACCAATGTTCAAATGTTTGTGTTTCTTTCTTTCACTTTTTTTTTTTTTTTTTTGAAACAACTTATTTAGCAAGGACACCTTGTATTGATCAGAAGTGACAGTATAATGCTCGAATTATAATGTATTCACGTACATATTCATTTTACATTTTAAAAATGAATAAATAATTTAATGTGGAAAAAAGAACTTCTTTTTTCCCCCTTAGCTGGTAATGAGGTTTTGTGTATGTCAGACCGGGAGAGCCACGATTTATCTAGCAGTAGATGAGCTTCAGAGATCCCTGTCATACGAGTGAAGCTTTCTGACATACGGACCCCGATGGGTCTCGCACCCTAATCCGCTAACGAACTGTCAACGACTCACAGCCTGAGGGGACAGAGAGAGCGAGCCGAGGAGATTGAGAAAAAGAATTCAAAGACTTGGCAGTGTTTAATTCATTATACAATTCCAGTCACAGTCTCGCCAGCGGCAGCAGGCGGTGACCGAAGCTCAGGGTCGTTTCCATCACAGCGGCGTCATTCCTCTCAAAGTAAGACCGAGGACTTTACCCCAGTTTTGCACAGAACACTGCAGAGAAACAAACACCGCTGCAGAACTCTGAGGAGATGTTCGGACTTGTGTTGTTGTTTGCATATCCACTTTTTCTAAACCCCCACACAGCACTTCAGTAGGCGCTCAATCTGTCCCAAAACCTGCTCTGACTCAGAAAGGAGATGAAACATTGTCACCAACTGACAATCATACGTGAGACGTCATCTTGCTGTATAGAGTTGAATGGAAAATTCTTGCAGAGCTCAGTGCACTGCCCGTTTGATGAGGAAAAGTGAATTTTCCAGAACAGACGACACTCATGAATACTTTTGTTTCTGTCGTGGAGACAAAACCCACACATTTGCTCAGTTTCTTCCCAAATTTTGAGACACTGGTTAACAGTGTTTCCAACAGAAGTATGCTTTTACAGCAGCCTCCAAACCCCTTAATATGGCCAATTTACATAAAACTACAAAGAAAAAAATGTGTGTGTGTGTATCTATATCTATCTATCTATATATCTATATTATATATATATCTATATTATATATATATATCTATATTATATATATATATCTATATTATATATCTATATATATATATATATATATATATATATATATATCCTAAATATAAACACACATAAATCTAATATTTAAATATATATTTCAAATATATTTCAACATAATAAAACCTTAAACTAAAATAATAAAATAAAGTTGTGACTGTTTGAACCCCTTAATTTGTCCAATTTATATACTAAATCTACCAAAAAAAAACATATATACTAATAATAATAATAATATTTTTAGAACATTTCAATATATTTCATATAAACCTTAAACTAACTACAGTAAAATAATAAAGTTATTATCTTTTTTGAGAATGTTCGAAGACCCAACATAATGATAATAAATAATAATATAAATAATATTTAAAATAAAATAATAAAAAATAACAAAATAAAATTTTTTAAAACTATAATGGAATAAAAGCTTAAGAAAATGAAACAATCATAAGAAATTACATTTAAATAAAATTTTTGTGTGTATATCTATTACTGTTTGATGATTACTGGATTTTAGACTTAGCAAAATAAAATAAAATAAAATAAAATAAAATAAAATAAAATAAAATAAAATAAAATAAAATAAAATAAAATAAAATAAAATAAAATAAAATAAAATAAAATAAACATTTCCATGGATTGATGGATACTTACAATAACAAAACAAACCATGGTTGGCCACTTTGCATGTCATCCAGACAGTCCTCATCCCGACCTACGATGGTTTTTCTTGTACAGAATAAGCTGTAAAATGATCACAACTTTTGA
>NW_024873919.1:0-2741 GCF_018340385.1 Cyprinus carpio
CATTGTGTGCTTTTCTTTCTGTTCTTGATTTGCTTAGTTGCCACTCTTACCAGTGTTCCTGTTCACAGAAACGCTAAACTGAGCGTTCTTATGCATAGGAAGCTCAAACATATATGTTCCCTGATCATAAACTATAACCTCACTGAAATCTGATTTCTGCACTGCTACCACATTTCATTTAAGATGTGTTAGATAGCAACATCTTTCATGTGGGCAAGCTTTAGTCTTCACTTTGTATCAAACTATCATTTTCTAACAGAGAAAGAATGTTTTTCAGCACTTGTGTGCTTTCTTTCTGTTCATTTGCTTAGTTGCATTACCAGAGTGTTCCTGCTGCTCATCCAGCAGGCGCTAAACTGAGAGTGTCTATGCATAGAAGAACAAACATATGTTCATGATCATTAAAACTAGTAACTCACTGAAATCTGTTTTCTCTAATGCTAAATCATTTCATTTAAGATGTTAGAAACATCTTTCATGTGGGCAAGCTTTAGTCTTCACTTTGTCAAAACTATCATTCTCTAACAGAGAAAGAATGTTTTTCAGCACTTTGTGTGCTTTCTTTCTGTTCATTTGCTTAGTTGCATTAACTTAGAGTTGTTTCTGCTTCACAGAAGCGCTAAACAGAGAGTTCATGAGCTAGAACGCTCAACATAGGTCAGCTGAAAAAAACTAGTAAATCACTGAAATCTGATTTCTGCACTGCTAAAACATTTCATTTAAGATGTTAGAAACATCTTTCATGTGGGGCAAGCTTTAGTCTTCACTTTGTACAAACTATCATTCTCTATCAGAGAAAGAATGGTTTTCAGCACTTGTGTGCTTTCTTTCTGTTCATTTTGCTTAGTTGCATTACCACAGAGTGTTTCTGCTCACAGAAACGCTAAACTGAGAGTTCTATGCATAGAAGCTCAAACATATGTTCATGATCATAAAACTAGTAACTCACTGAAATCTGGTTTTTCTGCACTTCTAAAACATTTCATTTAAGTTGTTAGAAACATCTTTCATGTGGGCAAGCTTTAGTCTTCACTTTGTACAAACTATCATTCTCTGACAGAGAAAGAAGGTTTTCAGCACTTGTGTGCTTTCTTTCTGTTCATTTGCTTAGTTGCACTAAAAGAGTGTTTCTGTTCACAGAAACGCTACACTGAGCGTTTTATGCATAGAAGCTCAAACATATGTTCATGATCATAAAACTAGTAACTCACTGAAATTTGATTCCTGCACTGCTAAAACATTTCATTTAAGTTGTTAGAAACATCTTTCATGTGGGCAAGCTTTAGTCTTCACTTTGTACAAACTGTCATTCTCTAACAGAGAAAGAATGTTTTCAGCACTTGTGTGCTTTTTTTCTGTTCATTTGCTTAGTTGCACTAACAGAGTGTTACTGCTCACAGAAGCGCTAAACTGAGAGTTCTATGCATAGAAGCTCAAACATATGTTCATGATCATAAAACTAGTAACTCACTGAAATCTTTTTCTGCAATGCTAAATCATTTCATTTAAGATGTTAGGAAACATCTTTCATGTGGGCAAGCTTTAGTCTTCACTTTGTACAATCCTATCATTCTCTAACAGAGAAAGGAGTTTTTCAGCACTTTTGTGCTTTCTTTCTTTTCTGTTCATTTGCTTAGTTGCATTAACAGAGTGTTTCTGTTCACAGAAGCGCTAAACAGAGAGTTCATGATCAAAAAACTAGTAACTCACTGAAATCTGATTTCTGCACTGCTAAAACATTTCATTTAAGATGTTAGAAACATATTTCATGTGGGCAAGCTTTAGTCTTCACTTTGTACAAACTATCATTTTCTAACAGAGAAAGAATGTTTCAGCACTTGTTTGCTTTCTTTCTGTTCTCATTTGCTTAGTTGCATTGCCAGAGTGTTACTGCTCACAGAAACGCTAAACTGAGAGTTCTATGCTTAGAAGCTCAAACATATGTTCATGATCATAAAACTAGTAACTCACTGAAATCTGTTTTCTGCAATGCTAAATCATTTCATTTAAGATGTTAGAAACATCTTTCATGTGGGCAAGCTTTAGTCTTCACTTTATACACACTATCATTCTCTAACAGAGAAAGAAGTTTTCAGCACTTTTGTGCTTTCTTTCTGTTCATTTGCTTAGTTGCACTAAAAGAGTGTTTCTGTTCCACAGAAACGCGAAACTGAGCGTTTAAGCATAGAAGCTCAAACATATGTTCATGATCATAAAACTAGTAACTCTCACTAAATTTTGATTCCTGCACTGCTAAAACATTTCATTTAAGATGTTTAGAAACATCTTCATGTGGGCAAGCTTTAGTCTTCACTTTGTACAAACTATCATTCTCTAACAGAGAAAGAATGTTTTCAGCACTTGTGTGTGCTTTGTCTTTCGGTTCATTTGCTTAGTTGCATTAACCAGAGTTGTATGCTCATACGAGCGCGAAACTGAGCGTTCCATTCTTAGAAGCTCAAACATATGTTCATGATATAAATCTAGTAACTCACAGAGCTATGTGTTTGCATGCGTAAACTTGCCATGTTAAGAATGTTAGGAAAACAACGACCGAATATGTGGGCATCTTTAAGGGTCTGAACTTTGTACAAAACCACAACTCTAACGGAGAAAGAACGGTTGTTGTGCGGCAGGAGTCCCACTTTTTGGTCTTTGTTTAAAACTGTATGTTTGCTTAGGTTGGCAACTAACCAGAGTGTTTCTGTTCACAGAACGCAAAAACTGAGCGGTTTTAATGC
>NW_024873920.1:0-2013 GCF_018340385.1 Cyprinus carpio
AATTTTTCAATGAAAATTCTGTCAGGAACCCAGAGTATATATACAACCCTACCCAGCTATCTGGATCGTGATTGGAATAGACCTCTTTAGCCCAAGTTACTGTTTGTTACTGTTGTGCACAGAGGGGCCAGGTGAATAATGCTATGGAATGTGGGAGGCATTAGTGCCTATTAGCGATAATAAGAAGAGGGCACAAGCTCAACTATGCCAGATGCCTCTGAAGCCATACAATAAGTTTATGTAAGAAAGAAAAGATTCAAAGGTATGAGGTCTTAATTTGCTGAAAAGTATTCCACTGTGCAACATAGCACACGTCGGTCATAAAATCGGCCGCTTTGGAATGATTAACGCATTGTACAGAGGTGTTGGAGCTAAATAGACCAGTTTTGAGAAACCATTTTTTTTTTTTACCATTATTAACATCAATTTGTTACTGGACAGTAATAACTTTTTCCCCCTGTCTACAGAATCTGTGTGTTGATTGCACAAGGTATCTTACTGAACCAATGAAATACCTGCACATGGCAAAAACGCACTACATGGGCCCAAACAATAAAAATGACGCCAAGGGTCTTCCGGGACCAAGAGTCCAGTATGTGACGCGATGTCAATGAAACTGAGACGTGTAAAAGGGTGGATGATCCCAGTTAGTTTGTTGAAAGTTGCAACGCCACGCTTTTTTGCCTTGGACAGTTGTATCAATAATTTCAGTTATTCTGGATTCATCTATGAAACAACAATGTTTGATAATAACACTTGGAAAACAGCCATTCTAATTGACACATCAGAAATAGTTGAAAACATAATAAAATATTGAGAAAGAAAACTTAAGTTACAAACATCAAGACATTAGTGACGCGTCATTTATGAGCATTGCAATGCCATAAGAGAATAGCGCAAGCCTTCTGGCATGAGTCACGTTCCAGGAATGAGGCTAATCATACATATTGCCATCCATACAGACCGCATATGACACTCGATAGATGTCGTAGCATACATTAATCACACCCTGATATAAACAAGTGCTTTCCGATAGTGGAGGCCGTGGAGAGAAGTTGTTGGTTTTACATAATCCCGAACTTCACTCATTTTTAAAGATGCTTTTATGGTCTTTTATAAAGCTCTTCCTTTTGTGAAGGGGGGAACATATCCTCAAACAGGACGTGTAAGTTCTTCTAACTTTTGTGGTAATCCGGTTATTCTATCATAAATGTATGTTGCAACTGTTTTAAACTTAGTTACAACGCGGTGTCTTCTACCTTTTGTTTTTTAAAAACCTTGAGCACAGTCAACAGGTCACATTGATTCACGTGCACCACGACGAGTTCACTTCTCAGAAAAATCCAGTATCAAAAAAGGTACTGCTGCCACTACTCACTAAGATTTGCGAGATAAAAAATGTTATATGGATAAATGCGAAAGAGCTAGTATACAGTGATGTTTGGAGAGTTACCCTGCCCGGCTTCTTTACAACAAGTGTCTAAAGGAAGAACTAGCTCCAGATGTTCTTTGTGTAGTGACTGTGGGGTCAATGACGCTGCGGACATGGGAAAAGTGTGATGCTTCTTAACGCAGTTGATAAAGAGACCTACGTGACCACCCACAGACATTTTTCCCCACATGAAGATTATGCTTTCTTTTTCAATCACCCAGAGGTGAAGCACTGGAGGTATGCACCCATTTGGAAAGAGTGGACAAAGTCGAGAAGTTTGTGAACAATGCTAAGGCAAGTTTTTTCTCTGTGTTAAGGGAGCAGTGTTCCATCCTCCACAGATAGTTTTTGACATCCTGAGCTATATTAAATATGAAGGTTCATTTCCCTAAGGCAATTATTTTTTTTACCGTGAATATTATCCGTGTCCTGAGAGACCACAGACCATAAGCCGAAGCTGTCATTGGCGCTGTTATGGGAAAGAAAGGTCTCCTGACTTTTTTTTTTTTTTTCTAAAGTACCTGTAAAACTGAAAGTACCCATCATGTGTGTTTCGACAAATGCCTGACTTAATAAAAGTA
>NW_024873921.1:0-3837 GCF_018340385.1 Cyprinus carpio
ATTAACATGAACATATGTTTTGAGCTTCTGAGCATAAAACGGCTCAGTTTTGCACTTCCGTGAACTGAAACACTCTGTTAGTGCAACTAAGCAAATGAACAGAAAGAACGCCTAAAGTGCTGAAAACCTTCTTTCTCTGTTAAAAGATGATGGTTTGTACAAAGTTAAGACAAAAGCTTCCTCATTTAAGATGTTTCTAACACATTAAAATGAGAATGTTTTTAGCTTAGCAATGCAGAAAACAGATTTCAGTGATTTACTAGTTTCTTTATCATGAACATATGTTTGAGCTAAGCATAAAAGCGTAGTTTTATTGCGCTTCTGTGAACTGAAACAGTCTGTTAGTGCAACTAAGCAAATGAACAGAAAGAAAGCCCCAGAAGTGCTAAAAACCTTCTTTCTCTGTTAGAGAATGATAGTTTTATACACAAGTTAAGACTAAAGCTCAAGCTCACATTAAAAGATGTTTCTAACACATTAAAATGAAATGTTTGTTTTAGTACAAAGTTAAGACAAAAGCTTGCTCACATTCAAGATGTTTCTAACACATTAAAATGAAATGTTTTAGCAATGCAGAAAACAGATTTCAAAGTGAGTTACTAGTTTTATTATCAGGAACTTATGTTTGAGCTTCTAAGCATAAAAGCGCTCAGTTTTAGCAGCTTCTGTGAACTGAAACAGTCTGTTAGTGCAACTAAGCAAATGAACAGAGAAAGAGCGCCTAAAGTGCTGAAAACCTTCTTTCTCTGTTGTTAGAGAATGATAGTTTATACAAAGTTAAGACTAAAGCTTGCTCACATTAAAGATGTTTCTAACACATTGAAATGACATGTTTTTAGCAATGCAGAAAACAGATTTCAGTGAGTTACTAGTTTTATGATCATGAACATATGTTTGAACTTCTAAGCATAAAAGCTAAACAGTTTAGCAGTTCTGTGAACAGTAACACTCTTTTAGTGCAACTAAGCAAATGAACAGAAAGACAGCCCAAAAGTGCTGAAAACCTTCTTTCTCTGTTAGAGAAAGTTGGTTTATGCAAACTTTTAAGACTAAAAGCTTGCCCAC
Organism: Cyprinus carpio; assembly: GCF_018340385.1. Taxonomy (NCBI): domain Eukaryota; kingdom Metazoa; phylum Chordata; class Actinopteri; order Cypriniformes; family Cyprinidae; genus Cyprinus; species Cyprinus carpio. Next base: position 1,066 of record NW_024873921.1, read on the forward strand.
ATTAAAGTTGTTTCTAACATCTTAAATGAAATGGTTTTAGCAATGCAGAAAACAGATTTCCAGTGAGTTACATTAAAGATGTTTCTAACATCTTAAATGAAATGTTTTAGCAATGCAGAAAACAGATTTCCAGTGAGTTATTAGTTTTTTGTGATCATGAAAATATGTTTGAGGCTTCTAAGCATAAAACGCTCAGTTTAGCGCTTCTGAACAGTAACACTCTGTTAGTGCAACTAAGCAAATGAACAGAAAGAAAGCGCCTAAATAGTGCTGAAATCCTTCTTTCTCTGTTAGAGAATGATAGTTTATACAAAGTTAAGACTAAAAAGCTTGCTCACATTAAAGATGTTTCTAACACATTTAAAAGGAAATGTTTTAGCAATGCAGAAAACAGATTTCAGTGAGTTACTAGTTTTATGATCATGAACATATGTTTGAACTTCTAAGCATAAAAGCGCTCAGTTTTAGCAGTTCTATATGTTTTGAACTTCTAAGCATAAAAGCGCTTTGCTCAGTTTAAGACAGTTCATTAAAGTTGAACATTAAAATGAAGTATTTTGTACAAAAACACTCTGTTATGTTTTGCAAGCTAAGCAAATGAACAGCAAAAGAAGCAGCCAAAAAGTGCTTGGAAACCTTCTTTCTCTGTTAGAGAATGATAGTTTGTTCAAAGTTAAGCAAAAAGCTTGCTCACATTAAAGATGCTTCTAACACATTAAAATGAAATGTTTTAGCAATGCAGAAAACAGATTTCAGTGAGTTACTAGTTTATGATCATGAACATATGTTTGAACTTCTAAGCATAAAGCGGCTCAGTTTAGCAGTTCTGTGAACAGTAACACTCTGTTAGTGTAACTAAGCAAATGAACAGAAAGACAGCCCAGAAGTGCTGAAACCTTTTTCTCTGTTGTTATAGATTGTTGGTTTCTGCACTTTTTAGACTAAAGCTTGCCCACATTAAAGATTGTTTCTAACAAATGTTTTTAGCAATGCAGAAAACAGATTTCAGTGAGTTACTAGTTTTATGATCATGAACATATGTTTGAGCTTCGTAAGCATAAAACGCTCAGTTTAGCGCTTTTGTGTACAGAAACAGTCTGTTAGTGCAACTGAGCAAATGAACAGAAAGAAAGCTCACAAGTGCAGAAAACCTTCTTTCTCTGTTAGAGAAGGATAGTTTGTACAAAGTTAAGACAAAAGCTTGCTCACATTAAAGATGTTTCTAACACATTAAAATGAAATGTTTTTAGCAATGCAGAAAACAGATTTCAGTGAGTTACTAGTTTTATTATCATGAACTTATGTTTGAGCTTCTAAGCATAAAAGCGCTCAGTTTAGCAGTTCCGTGAACTGAAACACTCTGTTAGTGCAAACAAAGGCAACCAATGAACAGAAAGAACGCCTAAAAAGTGCTGAAACCTTCTTATCTGATAGAGAATGATAGTTTTGTACAAAGTTAAGACAACAATTAAAATGAAATGTTTTAGCAATGCAGAAAACAGATTTCAGTGAGTTAGTAGTTTTATGATAATGAACATATGTTTTGAGCTTCTAAGCATAAAACGCTCAGTTTTCTCGCACGCTTCTGTGAACTGAAACAGTCTGTTAGTGCAACTAAGCAAATGAACAGAAAGAACGCCTAAAAGTGCTGAAAACCTTCTTTCTCTGTTAGAGAATGATAGTTTATACAAAGTTAAGACTAAAGCTTGCTCACATTAAAGATGTTTCTAACACATTAAAATGAAATGTTTTAGCAATGCAGAAAACAGATTTCAGTGAGTTACTAGTTTTATGATCATGAACATATGTTTGAACTTCTAAGCATAAATCGCTCAGTTTAGCAGTTCTGTGAACAGTAACACTCTGTTAGTGCAACTAAGCAAAAACAGAACAGAAAGAAAGCCCACAAGTGCTGGAAACCTTTTTTCTCTGTTATAGAGAAGTTGGTTTAGCACTTTAAGACTAAAGCTATGCCCCACATTAAAGTGTTTCTAAACAACCTTAAATGAAACATGTTTTAGCAATTTGTGCAACAAGGGGGGGGAGGAGGGGGGGAAGGAGAAAACGAGATTTTTTTCAGGGTTGAGGGTTACTAGTTTTATGATTCATGAATGAACATTTTATGTTCTTGAGCATCTAGCATTTGTTTTTAAAACGGCTCAAGTTATTCGCTTCCGTTGAACGGAAACACTCTGTTAGTGCAACTAAGCAAATGAACAGAAAGAACGCCTAAAAGTGCTGAAAACCTTCTTTCTCTGTTAGAGAATGATAGTTTGTACAAAGTTAAGACAAACGCTTGCTCACATTAAACATGTTTCTAACACATTAAAATGAAATGTTTTAGCAATGCAGAAAACAGATTTCAGTGAGTTACTAGTTTTATTAACATGAACATATGTTTGAGCATCTAAGCATAAAGCGCTCAGTTTTGCGCTTCCGTGAACTGAAACACTCTGTTAGTGCAACTAAGCAAATGAACAGAAGGAAGAACGCCTAAAAGTGCTGAAAACCTTCTTTCTCTGTTAGAGAATGATAGTTTATACAAAGTTAAGACTAAAGCTTGCTCACATTAAAGTTGTTTCTAACACATTAAAATGAAATGTTTTAGCAATGCAAAAAACAGATTTCAGTGAGTTACTAGTTTTATGATGATCAACATATGTTTGAACTTCTAAGAATAAAACGCTCAGTTTAGCAGTTCTGTGAACGGTAACACTCTGATGTTGAAATGAAATGTTTTTAGCAATGCAGAAAACAGATTTCCAGTGAGTT
>NW_024873922.1:0-7636 GCF_018340385.1 Cyprinus carpio
TAATATACTTTTCCCTCTTTAATTAATTCTGCTCCCTTTTAACTATTCACCCTCATATATTTCATTAGTTATTCAATATTTGTTTTAATTTACTTAACTAGGTTATGTTTTTTTAATATGACTATAATGGTTAGTTTTTTCTCTCTCTTTATCATATGAAAAGTTTTATTGTACACGGATTGGTTCTTAGTTCAGGTAAATTTATCTATAACGAATTATTAGTATTATTTTTTGCTTTATGCTCTTTATGGCTCTTGACATTGTGCCGCGGTCTATTATTACATAACGCAATAAAGTGAAGGAAGAGAAAGTAGAAGAAGATAAAATTAGGAATAACTAAAAAAATCATAATAAAAAATATATGTCTTTAAAGGAAATTGTTTCAGTTGTATCTACTGTATTACAGTTTTTTTTTTTTTTTAATTGCTTAAGCACAATTTTGATAACAGGGCCCGGTTTTTCAAACCCTTTCAGCACAATTTAGCACAACCTACACTAAAGTAACACAACACCCTCAGATAAGTTGCCAAATGGAACACTTTTGTCGAAAACTATACAATGTCTTATAAAAACCTTATCTATTTGTTGTCACTACATACACAACAACCATCATATGGTCTGATTCTGTTTGAATCAGTTAAACACTCCTGTGCTCAACCCAAAACACTTTTAGCATTTACACAGAGAAAAGTGTAAAAATAAATTCACCAACACCACGTGACACCAATTGTGCAGACTAATGAAAATATTTATTTCTTTTCATGCACTCAAGTCAGTCAATACTGAACATTTCAACAACACATTCGTAACAAAACATTTTCCCCATTTTTTCATGCAGTATTACTGAATGTACCATTGTACTGTAAGCTTACAGTAATAATGTACAAATGACATATCCATTTCAGTACCTGAATAAATAAAAAACCTAAACATCTCTCCATCTAGCTGTATCTGGCCACAAGGCCTCGTCAACATCACAGGCTATATTTTTAATTTGCAAGGCAACGTGGGAAGAATCCTTTGGAGTGACGAATCCACCCTTGTATGGATGCTGCTTCAATTTTGATTCACATGCTTCCTCCATAGCTTGAATGATGGCCATCTGGTTATAGGGCCGGAGATCATAAACCTTCCACTGCCATGCTGAGAAGAACTCCTCGATGGGGTTTAGGAAGGGTATTGAACTGTAAATTGTGGGTATTGATGAAACCAGTTTTGGACCAGATCAGGGAACGATGGAAAGCTACATTTGTCCCAGACGAATGGTCCCTTTGGTTTGCTGCTGTGCAAAACTCTCTGAAATACAGCAAAATCTCACATTGTGTAGAATCAATATACTATAGGTCTGGTTTACAGTAAAATACATGTACAGTAAAAAGGTTATGTGTGCAGTACACAATACTACAAGTCAGGTCTTCCTCTCCCTCTTCCTCTTCCTCCACCTTGTTCTCTCCGGATTCCCCTCTCACCTGCACTCTCTCCTCTCTTCCTCTGACACCGTATATGTTTGTTGAAGACAGGTGAACTTACCTGTTGCCTTCTTATAGTGCTTAAACCTGATTGGTGTGTCTACAATTAAGCACCATGTGTGTGCACACCCTGGTGGCTGTGTTTAACCAAGTTGGTTCATGGGTGTGTTCATTTGAAAGCCTTTGCTTTGAAATTGCAAGAAATGACATCATGGTAAAATTTCTGTGTCAGATGCACACAAGTGGTGTTAAGTGTTTTGCAAAATCACTGTGTAATGTTCTGCAAAAAGTGTGAAGCTGACATGGTGCTTACAGTTGGTGCAAATTTAGGCCAGTGTTTTGCTCCTTGGATGTAAGGTTTTGCTAATTGTGGGAAAGTTTTAATTTTAGAAAGTTTGACCTGTTAAACCTGTGCAAAATTAAGGGACTTGTTGTAGAATTTTGCAGAAAACTTTGAGCCAATTGGTACGTGTGTGAAAACAGAAATGTGTTTAATGTTTTGAGTAACGTGTCTTTGTTTCGAGAACTGAGTGAATGGTTGTGGAAAATCAGTTATAAGTTTTTTTTGGGCCAAATGAATCAGTTATAGTGTGTTAGCACAAACAAGAAAACTGCAAACTTTCAGACTTGAATTACTCCAATGGTGCAAAAAATCTCTTATTATAGAATTTGTATTTGGGACGGGGAGCATGAATAAATGCATTTAGTTTCTGCATGGCATTATGAATAAAGTAATAGTCCTATAATAATTACAGTATCTGATCCAGTGACATAAGAAAAAAGATTAGCAATCAACAACAAGACAAATGATTAATAAAGATATAAACAGTAGTCCTATAATAATTACAGTATCTTATATACACTACAACTACAACTATCATAATCTTTTAGCTTGGTTTGGATCAAAGTTTAGTTCATGTCTTATCTGGTTTGTGTTTATAGATGGATGGAAGTACTATCAATCCAATCTTTACTTCATTTCCTCTGGAGAAGAGCTGGACTGAGAGCAGAAGATACTGTAACAGAGAGAGCAGCAGATCTGATCATCATCAACAACACAGAGGAACAAGTGAGAGTGTGTGTGTGTGTGTGTGTGTGTGTGTGTGATCGTGGTGTTTAGTTTTTAAATTAAACATACTGTGCTGAAATGTGTCTGTGCTCATTTTATAAATCATGTTATTGTTTGACTTCTCAGGATTTTGTGAAGAACATTTCTGGTATTTCTGATCTTTTCTGGATTGGTCTGACTGATATTGAAGTGGAGGACAGATGGAAATGGGTTGATGGCAGCACACTTACCTCTGGGCGAGAAATCACTGAACTGAACTGATTATGTTTTAATGTATTATTTTATTGTTTAGTTTAGTATCATATATATGGTGTATCTGAACTAACGCTGATCTGTTGATGCAGGTTCTGGGCGTCTGGAGAGCCAAACAGCTATCAGGGAAAAGAGGAAGACTGTGCTATTAATCGTTCATCAGGATGGGTTGATATTCCATGTCATTACATGTCTAAATGGATCTGTGAAAAGAGTGTTTTTAAATGATACATTATACAGTATATATAGAGACAGAGTATTATGAACCGGGGTGCACATAATGTTTTCAGCTTGGTTCTCATGATGGTTCTTGGATGTTTGGTTTGGTCCTCACATTGCATATACCGTGACCCATTAAATATAACTATAAAAAATTTATTAATAATAGTTATAATATTATTGCACTTTATTTCGTTTTTTTTTTATAAATAATAATGTGTGATAATTTATTAAAAATAAAAGGTAGGCCTAGTATTAAATACCAATACAATTGTTATATTAAACTTTAAAATAAAATGCTAATATTTACTACTACTTTCTTTGTTTTGCCTTTTTAAAGAAGAATTGCTTTATGTATTCCTCAATTGTAAGTCGCTTTGGATAAAAGCATCTAAAAATAAATAAATAAAAGTGTTTTCATTATTTTCAAACTTAAAATCAGCAGGCTTTTTTATTTGGCGGGGTAGCCGGCAAGTAAGTATACGCGCTTCGGATTTAGCGCCGCTGCTGATTAAAGAGCGTCAGTGAAATAAATGTCACAGTTTTGCTTTGTGCGGCATGGGATAGCCTAGATTTATGCTCTCAGTTTGAAAAGAAATCTTATATACTACAGTTTGTCGATCTAAAATGGTAATTGTGTATTAACAGCTGTCAACCATGTGGGTACGCAAATGCGCTGTCATGTTTTATTTTGGTCGCGCATTCGGACCTGCGGACCACTTATGTGCTTTCCTGATTATGAATATCTACAGGTGCATGTCAATAAATTAGAATGTCGTGGAAAAGTTCATTTATTTCAGTAATTCAACTAAAATTGTGAAACTCGTGTATTAAATAAATTCAATGCACACAGACTGAAGTAGTTTAAGTCTTTGGTTATTTTAATTATGATGATTATGGCGCACATTTAACAAAAACCCACCAATTCACTATCTCAACAAATTAAAATATGGTGACATGCCAGTCTGCTAGTCAACTCAAAACACCTGCAAAGGTTTATAAATGGAAAGTTGTGTAAGCAAATCACATAAAAAGCTATTAATGTTTCACTCAGAAAGTTGTGTAAGCAAATCACATAAAAAGCTCTTAATATTTCACTCATGAGTTACCATTTTGGGGATGTTTGGAACATGTTGCTCGAGCACATTCTAGGATAAGTAAATATGAGTCATTAATTAAGACTATATGAAACAATTACATACCTCAAGTATAAATTGTTTTATTTAAAATGTTTTTATGACTGTTGATTGTCAGCTATATGCTAAGGATAGGAAAATTTGCTCACACAAAACAAGTCAAGATTTTACACCCAAAAAAGTCAGTGAATAATCGACTGAAGGAAGAGCATCAGATGCAGTCGCTGCTAAAACCATCAACTGTTCAGCTGTCTGGACTTCTGATGTAACAACCTGAATCTCATCAAACACTGAAGGGTTTTCAACACCAGATTAAACAGCTCACAAACCAGAAAAACTGTGCTAATGATTGTGTTTTTTCACATGTTTATTAATAGTCTTTGTGTTTTTTGAGGATATGTAACAGTTTATACCTGAGGGAAGTGAAGGAGTTACTGTGTGGATGTTTTTTGATTTTATTTTTGTTTTTTGAGGTCAAGTATTGTTGAAGATGAAGGAGCACAACTCAGTCCGCTATAAGAGAGATGATGTGTGTGAAAATACTGATGTTATCTCTGGTCAATCTGGAAACGAGATCACAGACCATAACACACTGAGAATTCAGTCTGAACCCACAGAAACTGAGATTAATCAGAATCAGAATCAGAAAGAGCTTTATTGCCAAGTATGCTTACGCATACAAGGAATTTGTTTTAGTGACATAAGCTTCCAGTGCACACACACTGAGAATTCAGTCAAAATCAAATAAATAAATTGTATGAACAGTTTGTTCTATAGATGATAATGGAATAGAATAGAGTAAGATGCGGGGATGTACTTGGATGGAGGTGGTAACAAATAAATATAAGAATATTGCACATTTTTTAATGCGTAAGTGTGTGAACATTTAACTGTTCATGAGGTAGATTGCCTGGGGGAAGAAACTGTTCTTGTGCCTGGACTGTCCTGGTATTTGCGGCTCTGAAGCGCCGGCCAGATGGCAAAAGTTCAAAAAGGTGGTAACCTTGGATGAGAGGGATCCAGAGTGATTTTCTGAGCCCTTTTTCCTCACTCTGGATGTATACAGTTCTTGAAGGGTGGGCAGGGAGCACCAATAATTCTTTCAGCAGTCGTCCGAACTGTTCTCTGTAGTCTTCTGATGTCTGATTTTGTAGCTGAACCAAACCAGACAGTGATTGATTAATCATGAATACAATCAGTCACACAAACGTTATAGCACAGATTTGATCATTAATGACTTAAAAGCACAAGCATTTGCTCAGTTTTCAGTTGCTGTGTGTAGTCTCAGAGAAAAGGGGGACATATGTCAATTTACTCAATCAAAAAACTTATTTGATTATTAATTAATTGAAAGTGGTTGCATTTGATTTGTTTACGTTCAGAGTATAGTGGTTTTTATGTTTGTTTAATCATTCAAAAGTGTTAATCATATTCAGTATGTAAATGCTCTATTAAATTTATCCTAACATAATTCAGTCATGTGTATTTTATAAATTTAAATCATGTTATTTCTATGCAAACTAATACATTTATCTTTACATTATTTGTTGAATTGTAATGGTTTTATGTTTCATGTTTTGTTTAAAAAACGTCATTTGCTTTAAATGAACTCTGATTTAAACTATTTATTTCATCAAGTAACATCAAAAAACATCAAAACTTTTAGTTCAGCATTCAAAAAAAAAAGGTACATTTCAGAAGATCAGATTTTATACTTAAAGCTTACTTTAAACATGTTCTCTATTATATTCTTAGCTTAAATATAAACATCAAGCTTTATAAAATGTACACTCTCAAAAAGGATGTTATAATATCGTTACATTTTGTTAATTAATAACACATTTTTTTGTGTTATGGCTATTTTAACACATTTTGTGTAATTTTAAGTTGATCATGTGTAAAAAGAAAAAGTGTGTGCGAGAGAATATGTGTTGTGTGTCATACAATCACATTGCTGCAACGTCACTCCACGCCTCAAGAAGCAAGTTCGCGCCTCTTTTTCAATCGATGGATGACTTGGATGCACACGTCAGGTATTTCGGTTTATTTTTTATTATAAATTGTCAAATGTATTTTATTATTTCACTCCACGCCTCAAGAAGCAAGTTCACAAGTTTTGTTTTTCTTTGTTTAATTTGTTGCAAATGGCATGATGTCTGATAAAACGCTGCAGTTTGACAAAGTGGTAACGTTACCACTTTCATTGCTATCTGTCGCCTCTCATTAAACAACAGAATGTATTGATGTTTAGTTAAATGCCATTAAATAATAACATGATTTATCAAGGTAACGGTAAAAATTTGATTGACTTCGACATTTGAGTACATCTCATTTGAAAAAGGATGTTAATTTTTTATGTTTTGTTATGTTTTATTAAGTTATAGGTTGAAATTTGATTGACTTCGACAAGAAAATTAGCAGGAATAACACATTGTTGAGTTACAAAGTAACAAAATGTGTTGTCCTCAACACACAGTTGTGTTTGTTTTCAACATCATTTTAAGAGAATTCGCTGATCCATGGGTGCTCAGGGTCTCGCACACCCCCCCCCCCCCCCCGTGATTGGCACTTCTCTTAAAAGATAAAAAAAAAAAATTTTTTTGAGAGTGCATTGTAATAAAAAATTTGCAGCATCTCAAGAGTGCAGCAGAAATAATTGATGCTTCCAAATGTCTCCTCCCCTGTGCTGAAGAGTACCACAGAATTTTAAAATTTAACACTGATGTTTAATAAATTTATTGACACTAACTGAGAAAGTGGAAACCTTGGACAAGTTTTCAAGTTTTGTTTAACGATCGGTGGATCACGTGCATTGGTATGTCATTTCCCTTTTCAGTAACATAACTAATAATAAGTGACCTGTGTGTCATGCATACAGATTCCAGTATTATTGTACTTTTCTTTTCAATTTTGAGCATGGTAAGAAACCGTTCAAGTTTCATTTAGTTTCATTTCAATTGGTGTGTGGTGTTGGTTACAAATGATGATGTAAAGTAGTACAGTATTTATCTACACTTTCTTTTTTTCATTTGCATGGTACATAATGTAGATAATGGAAATTCATTAACATTGTTAAATAATAAACCGATAGTTTGGGATTGTTTTAACTTTGTAATACTGTGGCGAGTGGACTTCTCTTGTGTAAAACCGGCAACGCCACCCAGGGATTTCAAACCCCGATAAGTAGGATTTTACTAGCTCAGTAGTTAAACCACCAAAAGTACAGAAAGCACACAGGTTTGACTTATGCACGAACCAGAGACGTAGTTTCCGTTAATAAGCAATTTTATTCATACAATTACCATAAAAACAAAAAAAAACTCAAGCAAAACTCAAGTATAAAATACCATTACACCCTAAAATAGGGGATCATGAGTTTGCAGTGGAGCTGTGGTGTTGTTAACTGAATGATTGAAATGGGAGAGTCCTCTGGTAGGCTGGTCAATAGAGAAGGAATAAATAAAGAAGACTGAGTAGATGAGCAGCAGGCC
>NW_024873923.1:0-2057 GCF_018340385.1 Cyprinus carpio
CTAACAGAGCCTGTATCGCACGTGCTGTATCCCCTGGAGGCGTATTGACCCGCTTTTTTGCTTTTATATCTCGAAGTCTATTGGACAGATTATTCAAAGATAAAATATGTGAAGGAAGGGAGGTAAGCAGAAGAAAAACGCCACCTTTCAGAGAGAAAGAGAGAGAGAGAGACAGAGACAGAGAGAGAGAGAGAGAGATCATGAGGTTGCACAGAATGCAGAAAGAGTCACAAACTATATGGGACATAGAGAGGAACAGCAGACGACGCAGTGAGATCCTGGGGAACTGAATTACTCGTGGAGGAACTAGGAAAGAAAAAAGGAAACTTTTCTGTAAACTTGGTTTCACTTATGCGTTGTTGTTTCAGCTTCTAGCTTTAACTCTCAGCAGGTAAGCATCGCTTTCCTACATTCCTGATGTCGTATCTGAGTCGGTCAGTCAGTTGAGGATCAGGGTTAATTATTATCACAGCGAAAGAGATATGAAAACATGCTTTAACTGTATTTAATCACTGAAAATCTTAACACCATATCTAGGAAAACTTTTTTTTTTTTTTGTTTGTTTGTTTGTTTTTATGTATACAATTCTGAAGTTTACATTTATGCATGTAGCAGATGCTTTATCCAGATCATTCAAGGAATACATTTTGCCAGTATGTGCTCTCTGGGGAACTGAACTTATGACCACAATGTTCCACCATCTACCATCTGAACTACATTACTAATTAATTAGTATGATTCATAGCTGTAAACTTTATTAAAAAGGCAGCTTCTTAAGGTATTTTTCAAAAAAAAATGTTTTACAGAGGATGAATGAAGAACATTTAACATCCATAGAACTTTTGCATTGCACAGTGAAAACAGTTATTCAGAATTTAAATGTTCTTCACATTCAAATGGCTGACTGAAAGGTTCTTTGAGGAACCAAAAAAAAAAAAAAAAAAACTTACATGAACATGCCAATCAAGATCTTCAGGCTTATTAAGAAATTACAGGGCGTAGGTGAGAAAGATTCAGGTTTGGAGGCTAAAAACTCTCGAAAACAGTGAAACGCCCCGAGGGCCCAGAGTTAAGCACCCCCCCCTTTTGCTCTACAGGAAAGAACCAGTTGACTTTTTTCTTCGCAAGAGAGTAAAGCCCTTGAAATTATGATGGTCAATGTACAGACCATCTATTGTACACTTCCATATGACCTGCAATAAAAAACCCTTTAGTAGCAACATGTCTTAATGCATATATAAGCAAGCCAATTGCATTTGCCTTTGTTATAAACTTAAACTCAAAGGATACCTGTGTCACCCCCTTTTCCATCTGGTTTCGACCTGCATCACCAGCCACCGAGTACCGCGTTGTCTCATATACCGAACTCAACATGATTCTTTGCTTTTACCTCTGGACTTCTGGCACACACTCTCATGCCTGGTATATTGCTAGATTCAGTGCTCTCTACGTTTTGCCCACTTTGTCGATCAATACATACTAACTAGGAGAGACTGGAAAACTGGGTAGGGGTTTCTCAGTGGATGGTACTCAAATGGTTCAGGTCTACTTAGAGGAAGAAGGTTTATTATTGTGAGTCTAGGCGAAGCATAAGTCTAGTGCCCGGCTCGGTCCATGAAATGCCCGGGAGTCACCCCCACAAGGCTCAATTCTTGGCACCGCACTCTTGTTTAGCCTGCCTATTGCCCTCCCACTTAAGTCAAGAATAATGAGAAAGAACCAAATTGCCTATCCCCTCTATGTGCTACCCGATTTCTAGCCTTACAAAAAATGACTACATGGACAGACCCCATTGACGTCCCCATCTGGCCATGTATTGAAGAACTGAATTAGTTTGATGTGCCACGAACTTTCTTCAGTTTAAACCAGGAAACACTGAAGTTATTGCATTTTGACACAAAATGAGTTTTCAAGGTGAAATGCAATCCCTTCGGACGCTAGGGGACAAACAGCTAAAACAAGGTCAGGATCTAGGTGTGATTCATGGCGCACTAGGGCCTTCGTTTCAGGTAGTCATGTCAAAGCGGTAACTAAATCCAGCATACTATCATCTAAAA
>NW_024873924.1:0-1495 GCF_018340385.1 Cyprinus carpio
AAACATAGTTCATGATCATAAAAACTAGTAACTCACTGATATCTGTTTTCTGCAATGCTAAAAAATTGCATTGGAAATGTTAGAAACATCTTTAATGTGGGCAAGCTTTAGTTATAACTTTGTTCAAACCAATCATTCTCTACAGTAGTAAAAGATAACGGTTTTTCAGACCATGTTTTGCTTCTTTCTGTTCATTGCTTATTTTGTCTAACAGGTTGTGCCACTACACAGAAGTGCTTACTCCTAATACAGTAAGCGCTAACTGAGCGTTTTATTAGTTCGAAGCTCAAAATTTGTTCATGATCTAAAAACTAGTAATTCTCACTGATATCTGTATTCATGCATACCCAGCTAAAACATTTGCATTTGAAAGAAATGTTACGAAACACTCTTTAATGCTGGCAAGCGTTTTAGTATAACTTGTTCCAAACCATTTATGATCAACCAGAGAAGAAGGTTTTCCAACACTTGTTTGCCTTTCTTCTCTGTACATTCGTCTGTTGCACTAATATGATCTCTGAATATATGTTGTGAGCTACCAAGCGTCTTGGCGCTTGCAGCTCTAACATATGTTCAGGATCATAAAATCCAATAACCACTGAAATGTGTTTTTGTGCATTGCAAAAAACATTTCATTTAAGATGTTAGGAAATTATCTTTTAATGTGGGAAAGATTTTTAAATCTTAACTTTGTACAAACCATCATTCTCCAAAAGATTAAAGAAGGTTTTCAGCACTTGTGGGCTTTCTCCTTCTGTTCATTTGCTTAGTTGTACTAACAGTGCGTGATACTGTTCACAGAATCGCTAAAACAAAGCGCTTTATGCTGAGATGTTCAAATAAAAAATCTCCAGGATCATATAACTAGTAACTCACTTAAATCTGATTTTCTGCATTGTGCATAAACAGTTCATTTGAGATGTTAGAAACATCTATAATGTGTGGGTGCTTTAAAGTCTGAGTAGTTCATCAACCAACTTTCTATAACTGATAAAAAAAAGGTTTTCAGCATGCGGGCCTTGCATTCTGTTCATTTGGTTTAATTGCACTAACAGATCATGCTACTGTTCACAGAAGCGCAAAACTACGCGTCTTATGATGAGATGTACAAATATAGGTTCATGATCTTATAACTAGTAACTGACTGAAATCAGTGTTTTCATTGGATAAACATTTCATTTAAGATGTTAGAAATATCTTATAATGTGGGCAAGCTTGATTTCTCATAAAAGTGCATCAACCAACTTTCTATAACTGATAAAAAAGGTTTTTAGAATGTGGGGCCTTGCATTCTGTGCATTTATATGTTCTAATTGCACTAACAGACTGCTACTGTCTTCACAGAAGCTGCTAAAAACTAAGCGCCATGCCTGAGATGTTCTAAATATAGGTTCAGTGATCATATAACTAGTAACTCACTGAAATCTGTTTTTCTACATTGCAGAAACATTCATTTAAGATGTTAGAAACATCTTTAATGTGGGCAAGCTTTTTG
>NW_024873925.1:0-1899 GCF_018340385.1 Cyprinus carpio
TTAAAAATAACCGACTTCCTGTTGGGTTTCGGATATTGCTCCGAGAGTCTTTTTGTAGGTACTGATGCTTTACATATGTGTGCCAATTTTCGTGCATGTACGTGAAACACAGCTCGAGGGCTGTTGATTTTTTTACGATAGGTGGCGCTGTCGAGCCATTTTGCCACACCCTCTTCTGAAACCTATATCAGCCGTAAATTTTCACCAGGTCTGGCCTGGCGTGTGCAAAGTTTCAGGACTTTTCGAGCATGTTTAGGCCCTCAAAAATGCGATTCATTTTGAAGAAGAAGAAGAAGAAGAAGAAGAAGAAGAATAATAATAATAATAAACAAAGCAGATACAATAGGGTCCTCACACCATCGGTTGCTCGGGCCCTAATAATTAAAGCTGCAAGCAGCGATGAGCGGCCCTCGCACCCGGGCTCACCGCCAGCGGGTGGCTTTTGTAAAACAGCAAGCGGCGAGATATATGCGTTTAATGTGGTAAATATAAGAGAAATATGTCAAAGTCATTTATATGTGCCAATCTTCCTGCTGCCAGCTGGTGGCGCTATGGCTATAACTGGATTTTGGCATGTAGATTTCTTCAGTCCAGCACTTTTATCAAGCATATGAAATTTAGTGCAGATTGAACATGGAATGTTTGAGTTAGTATAAAGCATGGTGTGTCCTATTGCCGACAGGTGGCGCTATGATTATAACGGAATATTGGCTTTAGATATCTTCAGGCCATGACTCTTTCCAAATATTTGAAGTTTGGTGCAGATTGGACATTGCATGTTTAAGTTAGTGTAAAACAAGCCATTTCCTGTTGCCAGCAGGTGGCGCTATGATTATAGTGGAATATTGACCTTCAGATGTGTTCAGGCCAAGACTCTTTTCGAACATGTGAAGTTTGGGGAAGATCGGACATCTTATGCCTGAGTTACAATAACTTCTATTCCCATGGCGAGACATCGAACTTTGTCACGGCGCCATGGCCACACCCTTTAATGAAACCTCAAGATGTCACAAGTTAACATCGCAAAGGCCTTTAGATAAGAATGACCAAAAAAAATTAAAAAATGTCATACAATTTCTAGATGTTGGTACGGCGAAATCATGTCCCGTTCTTTGCCAGCAGGTGGCGCTATGCGAATATTGAATATGGCATGTAGAATATTCAGGTCAGGGAGTCTTCTCAAACTGTGAAGTTGGGGCAGATTGGACATGATGGTCGGATTATAGCAACTTCATTTTTTCTGGGCGAATCATCGAAATTCGTTCAGGCCGCCACGGGACATGGCCCTTAAACGAAACCTCCAAAGATCTTCGCAATTAAACATCATTGCGAAAGTCCGGTTTAGATGAGAAACACTGACACACGCTTTGTTGCTGTTTGATTCTGAACATAAATCTCTAGATAGTGAGTTGTTAAAAGTAACAACGGCCCTGCAACACTGGCAAAAATTACCAAATTTTGCAGAGAAAAAATTCAAAATAAATGAATAATTCCGTGTGGGATTAACCAACCGTGAATTCTTGACCAGAATACTTTTTGTAGGGGCTTATTTGTTGTGTTACATGTGTGTAACGCGATATTTTGTTACAATGTACGTGAACCGTAGCTCGAGGCGCGTCCGTTGAAAATGTATAGGTGGCGCTATCGAGGCATTTTGCCACACCCAATGGAATATTGGCCTTCAGATGTGTTCAGGCCAGGACTCTTATCAAACATGTGAAGTTTGGGCAAGATCGGACATTTTATGCCTGAGTTACAATAACTTATATTCCCATGGCGAGACATCGAACTTTGTGACGGCGCCATGGACACGCCCTTTAACGAAAACTCAAGATCTTCACAATTTGACATCGCACAGGCCTTTCGAATAGAGTGACTGAAAAAAAAAATTTATGTCAT
>NW_024873926.1:0-6237 GCF_018340385.1 Cyprinus carpio
GCGACGAAACTTTACTCATAGAATATTTTCAGACACAATGTCGTTTTTGTGGTCAGTCTAATCTAAAGGCCTGTTGCCATGTTAAATTGTGACGACCTTGAGTTTTCGTTTTAAAAGGCGTGTCCATGGCGCGGTGACGAAGTACGATGTCTCGCCATGCGGACTAAAAGGATGTTATAACTCAGGCTAAAAAGTCCGATCTTCCCCAAAACTTCACGTTTTTTAATATAGATACTGGCCTCCACCACCTCGGAAGGCAATACTCCATCAGGTGTGGGAAAACAGGCTTCGATAGACACAACCTATACAGGAGTCAACGGGACGGTGCGCATCGAGCTAATGTTTCACGTACATGTACGAAAATCGGTTACCACCACATGTAACACCCCAATACCTACAAAAAAAGTCTCTCTTGGTACGAAATTCGAATCCCAACAGGAAGGTCAGTTATTTTGAATTTTCCCCTTGCAAAAATTGGTGTGTTGTTTTTGCCATTTTCAAAGGGTTGTACTTTAACGAACTACTCCTAGAGATTTCATTCAGATCAACACCAAAATTGGTCCGTGGAATCTTAAAGCCCGTTGCGATAAGTTAAATTGCGATGATCTTGAGGTTTCGTTAAACGGCTCGTGTCCAATGGCGGCCTGACAAATTTCGATGTTTCAGCCATGGAAAAAGGAAAATGCTCTAAACTCAGGACATAACAATCGTCCAATCTGCCCCACACTTGCACATGTTAGATATGACTGTCGGACCTGAAAAGATCTACGTGCCCATATTCAGTTTATAGTCATAGCGCCACCTGCTGGCAACAGGAAGTGTCATGTTTTATTTTTCGCTGTAACCGAAACTACTCCTTAGAAATGTTATGACATCAAATATTTTTGTATGGTCGTCTAGTCTAAAAGGCCTTTGCAATAGGTGAATTGTGGAGGATCTTGAGTTTTTGTTAAAGGGCGTGTGTCCATGGCCGCTCTTGTGACACAATGGTTATGTCTCGCCAAGGAAGAGAAGTTGGTGTAACTCAGGCATATCATAAAATGGTCTTGATCTTCCCCAAACTTCACATGTTCGATAAGAGTCCGGCCTGAAACAAATCTAAAGGGCCAATATTCCATTTAGAATGATAGCGCACAAATGCTGGCAACAGGGGAAAATTGTCACATAAAATGACTTTGACAGTATTCCAACTTATATTTACGATTTAAATGCATATTTCTCACCGTTCACCTTTTTACTAAAGCCCACACGATGGCGGTGAGCCGAGGTGCGAGGGCCCCCGTCATCGCTGCTTGCAGCTTTAATTTCCATATTTGATATTGTTTGCTGTACTGTCTGAGGTTTCTGCCAGACGTGCTGTGGGTGGCTGTACAGCCGGGAACTTGCAGTGAAGTCCTGGAGCAGAGCCTAGTACAAGTCTCTGAGCAAAAAATGCTAATTACAAAGCTGTTTGGGCACAAACTATAGGACTGTAGGTGGAGTCATATTCTTCTTGTTCTGGTCCCCTCTAATTACGTAACTCACAAGACACAGGGTTTTAATTATGTCAATCTAATGCGCACATCATGCCAAATAGGGTATAAACTATACAAGAGCCACATGTGAAACGAAGAGCAGTGTATACAGGTTGTAAAAACTCTTAGGCAGCTGTTCCCACATGAAAATTTTAATGTTAGAATGCCATGACTTAAAATCTGTCATTATTGTAACCCATTATCATGAAATAAGAATTTACTTCGTTTTTTTTTTTTTTTAAATGTTTTTGTTTTCTATTAGACGTATATCTCTGAGACTAAAATCCTTGTTATTTGTCCCCAAAATCACCAATTAATCTTTGGTTGTTTTTCAACATTTTTTTAAATAAAAATCTTTTTTACAGCGTGTGACAAACATCCTAGATATATCAGAGATGGGTTAAAGGAAAGAAAGTGGAACAGTTTTATGATACAATATGCCAGGTGAAAAGAGACAGCAAATGGATCACAGGATAATTTCTGTCTTTTCTAATCATCGCATGACCATCACACCAGATCCGTCTCCACTAAACTCTTTGCAGATGGCCATGACCGGAAACTGAAAAACTCTGATCTCACAGAAAAGAAACTGTTCTGTGACGGACCCGACAAATGTGGGAGAGTCAAAACATGTGGGATCTGAAAACCCATTACATCTGCCTAAAGTTCAGTCTTGACAGCTTTGACCCACGAATCATTCCCCATATATGAACCTCAACCTTTCTTGAGGTTCAACCATCAATTGGCTGTGTGTCTTTTTGACCCATTCACTGACTGCTTAAGGGACGTGTGTTTTTCATGAAGTCACACGGGAGGCCATTATGTGCACTTGCTGTTCCTTTACCTGATTCCTACTTAACTGACCATAAGTTATACACGGCTGTCAGCTTGTGTTACCCAGCAAAAAACATGTTTTAAGAATGTTTTGCTAAAATTTCAATTAAGTTATTAAGTTATTAAGAAACATTATTTCTGAATGTTTTCTTAATATTAAAAACATCCAGTTTTGAAATGTCTTTTTAATTATTATGTATTTATTTTTATGCAAACATTAAGGGAACATTGCCATTTCATAATTTTGTCCAAACATTATGGGGATGTTTACTGTGAATGTTCTCTGAACGTTCTGAAACAAGTAATAACATCTAAAAACAAACGTTTCAGAAATAAAACGTTCCATTAATCTTTGTATAAATCACATTTTTGAGAACTTTATTAAATACTAGATAACTCTGAACAAATGTTCTTTGAAACATTACATGGAAAAGAACACTTTGCTTCATAACTTTAATACAAACTTTGCCAGAATGTTAGCCCAAGTTCTGAGAATGCTTGTCAAAGCTCTTCTTGTTTCCCTTACATGGTCTAAATGTCAAACTTGATCTGTGAAGCTGTAGTTTTGTTAAATATATATCTTTCTCAGCAAAGAGAACGCTATTTTATGATATAGCACAGAATGAATCATTCATTTTTTATTTTTTTTATGATTTCTCTCTCTCTCTCAAAGCATTCCAAATGATTAATATGATTAATAACTTTATCTGTTTTGTTTAATTTTCGATAGCCAAGCAGAACTTGTTAGCAAGGTGTTGGGTGATGTTCCTTGCACAACTTTCTCATTTAGGACATACATGTTCAATATGACTCATACCAAGATTATGATGCAATAAATGTGGTTTTATTAATGGAGAGGACTTGTATCTAATAAAACCATATTTGTTCTGAATTCATTCTTGTCTTACATTGATGTAGGAGTGATACTTTACTTAAGAGTTTCACTCACACATCTGAATATTAACAAAAAAAATGTGCAAGATTTATTTTGCCTTAGACTATGTATGGCACACAATCTAACACTGCCATCATTGCTTTGAAGTTTAAACGTATGAACTGCAAATTCAGGCTGCTTGTTCTGTTGGGTAATGGTGGACATTGCTCACAGGATTTTCTTGTGAATAAAGAATTGGTCTTCCATCTTAATTTAACACATGCTCATGTTCACTCACCATAGCATATGGAGCCCACGCATCAGTCCTGTCTTCTCACAAGTCTCCATTTATCCTTCCTGAGGTGTTTCTCTTTAAAGTGCACAAAATAATTCCAGATCGGATCAAAGATGTAAGTCTGCCTGTTTTTTTTTTTAAAAAAGCTGCCTGTGAACGTGGTAGTGAATGTTTAGTTGCCTTGTGTAGAGCAATTAACAGTGCTTGACTTTTTAACAAAATAAGTTGAAGAATGATTGGGAGGCCAGAGGCATATCTGTCCTCTGTGTGTTGACATTACAGACTCAGAAAAAAAAATCGTACAGAGTGAGCAGAAAACAGAAAGAGAGACTAGAAAGAATTAAGGGGGCTGTTAGCTGCAAGGTTTTTATTTATGGTTTTCCTGTCTGGATGAGCGTGGTATGTCATGGCAACACTGCACCTTGAGGGCAATGGGCCAAAACACATCAAATCTGTCAAAGAAGTGGCTGACAATATTTAAAATGAATTAATAGGTGATATTTGTGAAGAATCACAATAAGGAGACATTTTCAAAATGTAGGGAAGTATTATAGTGTTAAAAGTGCATTCAGACAGACACCAGATTATCAAATGCAATGCAAAGAAATGGAATTCATTTTAAATTAACGGTTCATATATGAATACACTGACACACACACACACACACACACACATATAGACAATATTGAAATGTTTTATCATATTTGTATATTTCACATCCTTTATGCTTTAAAATATTTTAACAGTATTTTATTGAAGTTTCATAATACTCAGCAGAGTAATGACTGAATTTGGAAGGTAATAATCTATAGTAAGAATTATATAGTAATCAATCATATTTTATTATGTAATGTGTTTGTAAAATATTTTTAAAAATGCATAAAGCAATCAGTTTTAATACATAATTTTTTTTATTTGTTTTTATCCCGTTAAAACCTGTCTAAATACTGTATCTTTCAATGCCATGTTAAATACTAATACTAATATCGGAACATTACGAAATTTAAATTATTTAGCTATCTATAATTCCGTGTTTGACCACTAAGAAGCTGCAGAACTTTTACTTGCCAAAACTGGCAGTTCAACACACATGGGCTACCAAACCACCCACCAGAAATGGAGGTCATACTCAGAATGGCTCACTGATGCTAATGGTAATAATGGGAAGGACCTCGAGACATCAGTGTTAGCTAGGGAACAAACGAAGGCACAGTACACAAGAGGTTTCACACGCGATCGGGGTCAGGATTGAATTTGGGGAAAACATTGTGGCCAGATCACACAGATTAAGCAAGTTGATACAGAGTAATTACCAGGGGCCTACTGCACAGCAGGCCCACACAGAGCTCTGCGCTTACTCATGTCCACAAATCATGGGTGCTTCCTGGCAATTATAAAGCAAAAGGTACACTTGTACAACTGTATGGACATTCTTTGCTCGTGCCTTTCATGCTTGTTATCACCAAGCATGCTCTTTCCTTAACCTTGACTTCTTCCGCATAGAAGTGTAGGATGGTCAGTGAACGAGACGAGTGTTAATTGGAGCAAGAAAGAGGTGGATAAAAAAATTAGTGCGTTGACTCCAATAGTCTGAAGTAGCTTCCTGGGAGGACTGCTAAAACCAAAACACATTTCATATAAACAGTTAAACATTCTTTTATGCAATAGTTACAAAACCATCGCCCAAGTGGTTAATTCACTGCTGTATGCATACAGTACAAGCATATTCTTTAATGTCTACAGGCCTACCAAAAATTTGCCTATACCCAAAACTTGATATTAAATTCTATCATTTGACAGGTTCCCCTAAAGCCTGTAATTAAAAAACATTTTTCAGTGCTGAGACTCGTCTTTTGTCTGCTCTGTTTCTGATTTACGTGCATACATTCTACTCATTTATATAAAGTAGGTAAGTAGAATAACCATGCAGGGATTATTCCCATGACAATAATGGAACTGGTTTGTTTTGATATGTGCCCATAGACATTCTAAAGTTCAAAAACCTAAAACTATTGCCGTATTTTTTTTAACTTCATTAATCTAAGTTATCCAGACATCTTCATTAAAAAACTTGTATCCCAGTCGTAACATTCTACACTGTATAAAAGTAAAACATATACGTGTCCAAAAAAAAAACAGGCAAATTCCTATAGGCACAACGCAAAGGGGCCTTTCTAGGGTCTTGAACGTGGCAGTTATACAAAAACAAACATGGGCGGGCTGGGGATGAGAGCTTTAAAGTTATTTTCGCATGTATGTATGTTGAAAAAATACAATTTTAAATTTCCCACATATATTTGTCTTTGATAAAACCGATTTGCAATTTAGTTGCAAGTAACTTTATAGGGACACTGAGAATGGCTGCATGGGCTGGATTTCCTTTTCAGAGGAAGAACTGCAAAAAGATTGAAACACAACGACGACCTTAGTGAGTAGTTACATGTTGAACCATCACTCAAAAACGTTCTTCATTCGAGCAATCTGTCTGTATACGTAACGAAAATGGACATATATAACGATGCTAGATTGTTATTTAAGTTATTAAGTACTTAAAGTGTGTCTCAAAAACATTACATGTCGACTTGCCTAAAAGACACAGGGTTGGATCCTGCTAGATTTTAAGACCCGGCTACTAACTCTAATTGTGAAAAACTGATAAATCTGCTTAATGTGCTCTTGTCCAGTAAACAAGGGCTGTGCGTCACATTGGGTCGTGGGAA
>NW_024873927.1:0-2107 GCF_018340385.1 Cyprinus carpio
AAAAAAAAATAAAAATAAAAAAAACCCATAAGAGAGGCGACGTAGTAATATATGCTAAATCTCACCTCACACGTTTAAAACAAAAAAAATTTCGCGGAACCTTACATGCGTAATTTGTAGAGAAGCTCAATACTATATGCACAGTGTCCATTAGTAGCTATTTGTTTGGTGGTTTAATTTTAGTATTTTAATAATAAAACAGAGCTCACGACGGCACCAGCTGTTAGTAGATAGGGCATGGGTTTTAAATGTAGCGCCTACACGCGTTTTATGACATGTGCTTGAGTTCAACATACCGTTCGAATGTACACAGTACACAGGTGGAAATCTGTCGGTGCTTTGTTAACAACATGATTCCCTTATCAACAGCATCAGAACAGGCACACTGCAATAGTTGGTAACACAACCACCCCTAGGAGCAAAAAACACTATTCGCTAAATAACCATACTTGTAAAACACAATTGTTGAGCTTCAGCGTTCAGTTCTGTTTCAGTTAGCCTGCCCAGGCCACATGTTAAACTCATCTAATTAACACTATTGGTAATTAATTATCAAGATCCTATAATGTAGAATTTAGCAGCCCTGCCCGAGAGTCAGAAGCCATCCCCCTTGTGGGGAGAAAAGACCAAACATAAAAAAGCACACAAACTGGTTTCACTCTGAATTCTGACCCCTTCCTTATTCGCACCCTCTTGCCATGTCAATGACAGATTGCTGCAAACAAATTTCTGTTAGTTATTGAGTGTTTTGCAGTGCTTTTTTACATCAAATGTTGATGGAAAATCAGATGATTTTTGATTTAAGTATACAGCTTAAAGTCATGGGGACGCCATAGTGCCACGTCGCTACCTGACACCGTTAACAAAAAGAGGAGGGACACGAGTGCCACCTCGCATAGGGCAACGCCACCGAAAGAATGACCATATCTATGCAGATGCGGTCACTGGTGACAGAACCACAAAATCATATGCCCAAGAGAGGACTAGAAGCCCAGCAATCCTGTCAAGCAACCGACCCCGGAGCCCACAGTCAAAAGGGTAAACCTTACTTGAGCCATGCTGCTAGACACTGGTGCAGGTAGCTGAGACGGAGACAGAATGATCCCAGAGAAGCCCAAGCGATTACATTCAGGAGCTGATCCAGCTTGTAGATCCAACGATACTTCAAAAACCACAGAGGTGACACGAAGACAGTAGGCTTAAGACTGACAATGACCCTCATCAAGAGCTGAAGAACTGCAAAAGATTTAAATGGTTGTTTGCCTGCTAATGGGAGAGGAAAAGTTGAATGTGAAGCGGATCGATGATAAGCACTTTAGCCCAAGTATCGACCGTGACAGCTTGGATATTGGTTGCCCTGCATTTACTCATCCAAGTGCACACACACAGCAGTGAGAATGAACACAACCGTGCACACACTCCGGAGCAGTGCGGCCCCGCCTATATATCCACGCGCTCCAAGGGAGGCAACTGGCGCCGGTTCAAGGCCCTTGCCTAGTCAAGGGAACTTCAGCACTATGCGGTAAGTGAGGGCGTTGCTGCACCTGACCCACCTCACAACCCTGCCGCCGAGCACATAGACTCTGAAACCTTGACGATAACTTCAGGTTGACAAAGTTCACTCGCTAACCATTAGGCCACAGCTGCGTATGTGAGAACGCCCAAACTTTGATGAGTAAATAGCTACAATGGACCCAAAATAGTATGTTTATATGCATAAGCACATGCTTCGGCACTTTTACCTGTCTTGCCTGAGGTACTCTTAAGAAGAGTGCAACAGTCAGTGCTGGATATTTCTGATTGTGGACATGTAAGTGTGATGTTTAAGACTGCTGGGAACGATGGACTCTTCTCTGAGGAGCTCAAAGACAACCTGAAACAGACAAAAAAAAAAAAAAACATTTGATAACAGCACCGTTCACCCCCTAAGAATGATTTATGTTGTGTTCTGGAATCAATTTTTTTCTTTACGAGACTATATAATTATTCTATAAATTATTCTTTATTAGAAAGATTACAATGTATGTGCAAAAGTTCTTACAAGACATCTCCACGAGTGATTGACAGGTTAAGTGACCATCTGGGACTCTCAGCACTGTTCTCATCC
>NW_024873928.1:0-8743 GCF_018340385.1 Cyprinus carpio
AAACAACAATAACATTATGATATAACATTGTACCATCTTTAAAAAAAACATTAAAAAATGTACAGTGAGTTAATTTCAAAATTTAGGATAGTCTTAGGCTACAGTCTACTCATCAAAAATTAAAAAGAAGACCTTTACACAAAGGATCTTATGCTTGCTATTGTTATTAAACAGTCATTAAATATAAGGCCTATATATACGGATAAAAAGCTAAATGTTTTCATTTCGGTTCATTGTTGGTTTAAAAAAAAAATCCTTCAGGTTCCATTTGCAGATAGAAATGAGAACGGTCCAGCATTTAGCAATAATTATGATTAATTCTGTTATTATTCTTGATTTTTTCAAACTGCTAACACTTTGCATTTTTGAATTATGCCTTTACTGTGTGACCAAAAATTTTGTATTTTCTGTTTCAGCTGTTTGATCGCGCTGGTGGTGCCTCGCGCACATTCATTGGAAACAGTAGCCGTTCACCGTGCCATCCAGCGCGAGCAGCGGTCATATTTTTGTTAATTTATTTTTGTTAATTATGATTTTTTTTTTTTTTTCGTCGATACTGAAACACGCACCTGCTGAACTACAAAGCCTATTTTTTCCTAATGAATAATAGTTTGAGCTTGAATAGGCAACATCACGAATATTGGAACGAACGTTTGGATTATCTCCCGAATGAGGATCCCAACCTTACCTTATGGTTCTCTTTAAATTATTATGTCATTTATTTTTTGTTTGGTTGTTTATAGTTAAGACCTATATTATTATATACTTGGAATTTTATTATCCATTAGAAATTATATATTTGTAATTATTGGTTTTTCTGTTCTGAATAATTTTTGTACATTTAAACGGATTTGTTGTAAAAGTGAAGAGAAACTAAAAATATCCTGTTGGCACATTAATTAGGCAGCCGTTATTATTTCTGAAATATTATATAGTCATGTAACTTATACATGACTTATATTTTTTTTTTTTCCATTTCACAAACTTAATTTATTTTTTTTAGCACATGTTTTTAAAAAATAAATAAATAAATAAATAAATAAAATACAATTGCAGCAAACGAAAATAGGGCGATTAATCGGTTTAAAATTTGTTACTGGTGGGGTAATTATAATTATTATTATACTTAGGAACAGAGTCTGGGCCTAATCTAGGCTATCCAGGTTGTTTTTTAATTTTTTTCTTTTGCATTGCATCTGAAAATGACTTTGTGCAGCACGTTCACACATTCGCCAACCTGCCAACGCTCAACCTGCCTCGCGCGTTGCTCAGACTGTGGACGATTTAAAAATGTTTTGATATAAAAGGTTGCTGTCCCATTTTATACAGGAATTGTTTAATTTAAAAAAAAAAAAAATCGAATTATATTGTTTAGTTCTAATTATATTGTTAACACAAGTTCATTTAGGCTATGTTAACATGCACTGTGACATTTTACACTTTTTGACTTATAAACTCCTTGAGAATTTTAAAGGGTCAGTTTAAAATATATATTGAAGTTCAAGTTTTTAAAAAAAAAAAGGTTTTAAATCTTAAAAAATTATTTCTATGAATTAATAATATTTATCAGGGTTTTAATTTGCTTTAAATATTTATTATGAAGTTTAATAATATGTTATCATGTTTATTCTTGTAGACGAAAATAAGTGTTTATTCTTTAAGAAAATAAGGGAAAAAATAGGGACGATCAAATATTTATTCATATTTGTTTTGCTTCAACCTAATTTATGTAACTAACAATTATTCTAACAACAGTGTAAAAAAAAAAAAAATAATTGTCATTAAAAAGTGCCATCGGCCTGAAGTAAATTTGACCATTATATAATTGGTGACTTTAAAGGTTAGTGATTTAGGAGGTGAAAATATCTGTTGAAAATTACAAATGTTATGGGATTTTTAAAGCATAACCAACTGAAGGGTGCTAGAAAACGTTAGCCAATAAAGCATTTTTATGAACAATGTTATTTTTAAACAATGGCACTTAAAGTTGTTGAACTAAACTATGTTTTCAACCATAGAGCCTGTGAATAAACAAAAGACTTTTCAAATGAAAAACACTGAGGCGTTTGCTCTCTGGTGTTTGGATTTGTACTTCATATACCTGAGCTCCAAGTTTTAGGAATAGCCAACACGGTTTTTTTATTTATCTCTCTCTCTTCGCTCTTCTCTCTCTCTCTCATCTCTCGTCTGCTCCTCTCTTCTCCTCTATTTAAACTCTCTATTTAACCGCATTATTTTACAATGAAAATCCGGTCTTCCCCTTCCTCAGGTAGACTGAATGGTTTTCGGTCTTGCTACCTTGCTGGAACTTTGAAGCTGGGTAAGTTAGCGCTGAGTCCCGCTCGCTGTGAAGCGGCGAGCAGCTGATGGAGGAAGCGCTTGGTCTTAAAGCTTTTCCGCAAACACGCTACGTTCACAAATAACACCTGATGGTTCGTAAAAATAATGATAATTATCAATTGATAATTTGTTTTATTATTAATGGCTTTGTGAAACTACACTATAATATGGGCTGGCGCGGAAAATAAATGATATACAAAATGCGTAGGGGGCTGCTGTGAGTGCAGGCATGTTGTCAACCCAGTAACATGGACAAAAAATCAAAACACCGTTCCTCACAGCCAAAAAACGGGAACAGAATTCAGTTCAGCTGGAGGGGGTTGGGGTAGTTTCTGTATAACCTTGTGGGGGTTGATATAAAATGTGTGAATCTCTGTTCTGTTCCATATGGACAGTGTCTTATGAGGGTAATCAACTTGCAGAACAGGTTTAGATATGACTCTTCATGTTGGTTTTAGGGCAATTTGAAGAAAGGTTTTGCTCTCCCACTTCAAATGTTGACTAATGTAGAGCGGCAATATAGTTGTATTAGTTATTATAACTCTCAGAGGAAGTTTCCTTAACTCAAAAAATAAATTAAATAAATACAATTCGCAAAACTGTTGCGTTAGATTTGGGCCCGTAATTTTAGTGTTCGGTCTAAACAAATATTTTTTTTTAGACATTAGCACATTATCTAACATTCTCCGGACACAGAATTGTAAGCCTATAAAACCAATATATTTGAACCGATTCTTACTCTTATGTTTTTCTAAATCCCAAAACAGGAGTGCCAGACATCTAGTATGATCCTACCGTCTGATGTTTTATAGGCCTTTTTTTTAGATTTGGGAATACACATTGCGTTACAGGACATGACAAAAAAAAACAAACATTTGTCGGTTTTTGGAGACCTATATTAGTATTATTATTATTATTATTATGTATTTATATTTATTGTATTTTTTGTTTTTTTTTTTTGGTAGCCTATTTACCAATGCAACAAACGTTATGGTTTTTTTTTTTTTTTTTTTTGGCAACACATATATGCAGAGAAGGAATCAAGTTTTTAAGTTTCATTTTCGTTTTTTTGTGTTTTAGAGGAAAAAAATCAGTGTTAAAAGCATCTACCATCCATTAAAAAGAACCGTTCTGAAAGAAGAATTTATGCAAAACCGCGTATAAAATGCTTTAAAAAACTTTAACAGAGATGTCTAGAGGCTATTTAATAGGTCTGCTCTCCCATGTTAAGATTTTGTCTAGGTTACTAGTCGTTCATTTTTGTCTTATCAAACTAATCGCGGAGGATTAGAAAACTGACATTTACATCTATAAATCCCATAATGGAGCCTTAATATATTTCGCGCTGCGAAGCACATGCATTAGCAGAAGTGAGCCCAATATATTGTAAAAAAAAAGGGAGGGGACATTTTAATTATTTTATTAATAAAACAAACTGTTTTGTCTTGTCGGCTTGCCAAGAGAAATGAATTCCCAACAGTGCTTGACGTTCTCGTCACACATGGAACGCCAGTTAAGGGATTATAAAGATCAAATACACAATACCGTCACCGATATACATAATGCTTTCGTTGCTGAATTGCGTTTGGTTTTAAAGACATTTCAAGCTTTCTTCTGTAGCACATGTATATTTATCAAATGTATGTGAGACACCACAATTTTAAGTTAATTCATTAGGCAGGAAAACAATTCAAGTGATCCTAGAGGGCGCCTCCTTGTTCCTGCAATGCGCATTAATAATTTTTCGCACCAAAACACTTAAATATGAATAATTCTTCCATTTTGCATGTGCATTAACAACGTAAATTATTTTTTTAACATGGCAATTATCCAAAATAAAAACCAAACAAGATTTTGTAATGAAAGATAAGATAAACAAAACACATAAGACAATAAAATGTCATGCGCATGCACAGCACTGGTGCTCGTCAGAGCATGCACATTCTTTTGCACGCATGACATTTTTAAATACAAGGCATTTTAAAAATGCGGCTCGCACTTTTGTTATTTTTTTTTTTTAACTTAAATTCTCTATGGAAAGCAAGTTAACGGCTTTTTTTCTTTTTGGGTCTCCCTTAAAAAATCCACTGAATTTTTCTGTATTAAGCAAGCTCCTTTTTTTTACATCATTTGCACTTTGGTGATTTATAATGAGAGAACTTGAGTTTAAAATCGTGAGGAAGTTTTATCATTAAATCCGTCCATTCTTTAGGGAATTTCACTGATTTAGCTAAATCGTGCAGGTTTAATTTATTCGTTTCTTGTGTAAATTAGGCCCTAAATAATGGGAACGAAAATTATACAGTGCAGTCACGGTGTTTTACTAAACTTAAAGAAAATAATTTAATTAAAACCACGCAAACAATTTTTTACAGACAAAATATTGATGGTTTTTCCCAAGAAGTTGTCTGTCAAAAATACAAGGGACAGGTAACTGAATAACAAAAATGATGTTGTTTTATTAAAGGTAATTTTAAAAATATAAGTAAAATATAGGCCTAAATACTGTATATGGAGATATTGAACATTTTGCATATAGATCCAGGGTAGACTAGCTCAATAAAATAGCCACTTTTAATTGCCGCTGATGCAAAGTAAAACCCAATTCTTCTTTTGAAATAATAAAACACATAATTTATATTATATAAATTAAATACTGCACACCTATTAAATGTGGTCAAAATCTAAAAAATTTTTTTTTTCAATTTGGGTGTGTAATACTGTGTAGCTTAGCGAGAAAAATATTAAGCCACAGGCCAGGCACCAGGCTCTGACATTTGATCCTGCCCTGCTTGAATTCGTTTCGAAGAAATGCACAAGACTTCATAATCAACCCAAACTTTCACTGTGAATATTTTAAACTGATAGTGTTTTTCTTTTGGCAATTTTCCCCTGACGTGCAGCCCGTTCAAATGTAACAACATCAGCGAGGCAAAAACTGGAAGTTTCTATTGCGAAAATGTGAATTTGATGCGCTTTGTTTTGAGTGAAACTTGTGATTAAAGGCGCCACTCCAGCGGTAACAACAAGCTGCAAATGCACTTTTGCAGACGCCGCGGCGGCGGGTTACCGAGCGGCGGTATGCTAAGCTTGACGTTTTTGGCATGTCTACCTACTGTATGTGGTGTATGGTTCATTGATGTAATGGATGGCCTGACTGTGGAAATGTGACTAAACACAAACAACCCGAGACCAATCGACATAGCTATTACTACAATGGTTTAACATATCAGGTAATAGGTGACAAGTAGTATAGATTTCTTCTATGGGTATGTCCAGTGAAAAAACAAAATCGCTGTATGTGTAACACGACAGATCAAACACTTTCCACCACAACATATTCCACAACAGCAGCCTCAGCTAAGAGTCAACCATCTACAACCATAATGTATAAGGTTTCCCGACACCATAGTCTTAAGTGGTCCCTCTTGTCACTAACGACAAAAGACGCGAAATATGGTTAAAGGATGGTTGCCAAAACATTTGTAAGATTGCTATTTAGTTGTTCAAAGTACTGCATTGTATTGTGATTCAAGTGTCATTGTTGTAGTGGGCGTTTATTTAATGTATTTTTTAATTTTGAGAGGACCACTATATATCTAACATATGATCTCCATTGAATTTTTGTCCGCCAGAATGCCCCTCCTGATCGATGTAGACGCAACGGCCAAACCCAGATGCTTTTGCATCCTTGTGATGTGGGTTGTAGCGTTTCTGATTTGGTTCCTATTTATGGGTTCCTAACTTATATACTTACCTAAATGCATCCTAAGGGTGTGCCCCAAATTAATATAACTTAATTGGATCATTTTTAGACATTGGGGGCTGGTATTGAGTTGCATAAAAAAACAATGACTTTCTGCGCGGTTTCCCTAAGAGCTCAAGATTTCTTGAATCTGGAACTTACTGGAATCTCTCTAGAAAATAAATAAATACAGCAGCGTTAGCTCATTAATAATGCCAACTGTAACCACCCACAAACTGGGCTGAGTAAATGTTCCCTCTCTCTATTACGCTTTTCCAGAGAAGCATAGAGTTTCCCACCAACACATTCCGTCCTCTACACTAATAATTTTAAAGCAGCGAAAGACCTCACGGCCCACAATTTCTCTGAACTCCCTAACCATCTTGTCCATGGATATAATAAATCCTTTCAAACCAACCCTTGTCCTCTGATGCACTTGTCCAATTTAGGTTGAATGTTCCAACACGAGTGTTGAATGTAAGCCTTTTTTGCTCATTTGTGTTCCCCCTCCTTTTTCACCTTGCTAATATATAGTGCCCGAGCAATTTTCTTTTTCATATGTCTCTTCGCTCATTAGTGTTCATAGCTTATGCCTGCCTGAAGCCATGTGATGACATGAAATTTGGTGTTGCGGTTAGCAAACACAGAAAGGGTTTTCTTATTTTAATGAGCTTTACGTACTTTCAAACTTTGGCGTTGGGGGGGGCGGGGGGGTCAACTAGCCCAGGCCTCCTCAAGACCCCTGATTAGGACAACATCGAACAAGGAATAAAAGATAGGTTCATATCCTGCAACTCCAATCTCCATACTGGCACCACCACTCGGTTTAATAATGCAAAAAGACTCGAAATCACGCGAAGCATTTCCAACCCCGCTTATTTTGAGCATGGGTGTAATTAACTCAGCAGGTTAAACCAAGACCTTAGAGGAACGAACCCGCTGTTGAATTGAGGCTCAAGTTTTGGCATGCCGTTTCAGTCAAACAATTGTTTTGAAAGTAAATAAAGTTGAACCGGAGGCCTGGGGAGACGAAGCAACACAATTTTGAAGTGCAGGAGTCGCGATGGATTGCGGCACATGTATATAAGTATACATGCTTAGCGTCAGTTAATAAAGATCAGGGTTCTGATCGTTAGATTATGAAGTCCTTGTCTTTTATGGCAGGATTTTGCATAATTCCTTTTTATTTTTTCTCAGAAAACTGCCTTTTTTGTTTGTGTAAACTCATTACCAATGCACTTTGACTTTTTGGTGCAACTTAATTTCATGCTATACATTAATTCCAACTTCCTTGTTATGTAAATCCCTACTTTTCTCTGCTAGTTAATTTGTTGAATTTTGTCTTAAATGTAAACGTAAGGGGGGGGGGGGAACAGCAAAATGAACAATGTAAAGGGGTAGATTTACACACCATCTGTGAGAACAGCTCTTGAGGGCTAAAATGTACCTTCCAGGGTTACATCCAAACCCAAACGTCTCTCAACAGGCTTTTGCTTCAAGAGGTAAGGCCCTTGGCTATTCTGTGGATGTATCGATAACTTTTTCCAAATTCGAACAATTTACAGTAACATTAAAAAACTCATTGCATATCCTGTTGTAAGGCCACCATTCATGAGAGATTACAATTGGTCTTTGGATGCCTGTTTCATGTTGAATTTTATTATCAGCAATCTGAGCTTCTGGCACAGTCTAAACAAGCCGTGATCAGCGCAACTCGCTACACCAAGCGTTCACTTTTTAACAAGACCAACGTTCATGTGCTGGAGTTTAAATACTAAACAGTTACTCGCAGTGCTAACAAGGCATCTCAAATTTTGCCCGTCGGTCGCAACGTCTGCCAAACCATCTCCCACAACGTCTTGTAGGGCAGTGGCAATGTCTAAAAAGTTTGAACAGGAAGACAAATTGCAGCCAGGCCGCCTTCCAGTATGTGAGGTGGTCAAGTTCCAAGTTGTGGGGCTTCTACACTCTGTAGCAAACGCGCGGAACGAGCATCGACAAGTTCGCACCAGTTACTTTTTGCGAGCGAGGGGTGAAAACAGACAAAAAGTAATTAAGAACGCCAAAGGAGGCGGCTCCAAGGCACAGCATCACGACTCCGATTCCATTTTTAATGTTCTCCTCAAACAGGCAAACTTCCCTAAGGTCTTTGTAAGTTTCTGTCAGGTTGCGAAAAAAGTTCTGTTATATACACTTTGTATGACTGACAATATGTCTTTGAGTGTATGCCCAATTTGATGGAAAAGGCCTACAAGGGGGTCCTTAATTTTGGAACAATGATCGTCCTGTAAGCTTCTTTTCAACCCTAAGCAGGGACTTTACCTTACCCCTATTATGCCAAAGCCGAGGCAATTGCTGCTTATGTATCATCATGCCGTCTGAAAAGATTAAAATGGTCCCCCTCAATAGGTTTTCTTTTCTGTCTGTTTGTGGGTTATTAGCTGTCAAGACTGGTAGACTGTGTTCTGTCCACAGCGACCCATACATAAGTTTTAGCAGCCCATCATCAGTCACTTTGTTTGTCCGTCTAACCTACTATAGGGCCCATGTCCCAATTCATACTTTGCAGGCACCCTTGGAGTAATAATAAATACGGTGTTATTTTGCAAGTTGCATTGATCAGTCCGGATAGGCAGAGATATGGGCCAAAAGCGTTTT
>NW_024873929.1:0-5612 GCF_018340385.1 Cyprinus carpio
TTCTGCAACTGCCTTCTTCAAATCCCACCAAAGATCTCAATTGATTTAAATCTGTGACTAGAGAAGCCACTCCAGGACGCTTCAGCATCTTTTCCCAACCAAGCTTTAGTTGATTTGAGGTGTGCTTTGGGATCATTGTCTTGCTGGAAGATCCAATGACACCAAGATTTAATTTGTCAACAGAAGGCATCACGTTCTTCTTTAAAATGACCTGGTATTTCTGGGAATCCATGATGCCAGGTACATGATCAAGAAAACAGCCCCACATCATCAATGACCCACCTCCGTGCTTGACCTTGGGGATGGTATTCTTTGGTCATAAGCTGACCTTGTGCACGCCAGACGTACTGCTATGTCCAAAAAGTTCCAGTTTGATTTCATCAGTCCATAGAACTGTCTCCCAGAACTCTCTAGTTTTATCCAAATTCCTCCTTGCATATTCTAGTCGACTCCTGATGTTCATTGAGGTCAAGAGTGGAATGCGTCCTTGGGGTCCGGCCATGAAGTCCTTGCTTATTCACGTCTTATAGTTGCCACTGAAGCACTTGTACCAGCCTTCATCAGGTCATCCTGTAGCTGTCTTGCAGTCACACAGGGGGTTTTCTTAGCTCTCCTGACTAAGTTGCTAAGGGCCCTTGATGAAATTGTGGGCTTTCTTCCACGGCCAGGCAGGTTTGCAGCTGCTCCATACGTTTTAAACTTCCTTATAATGCTCCCAATGGAGTTTCTTGGAATGTTAAATATTTTGGAAATCTTCTTATACCCAAGGCCCTTCAGATGTGATGAAATAATCTCCTCTCTCAGCTTTTGTGGAAGCTCCTTTGTCTTTCCCATGATTGCAACTCACCTTGAAAACCTTCATGGTTGGGGATTAAATATGCATCAGAGCTGAAGCAAATGAAGGATCGTTATAGAGTGCCCAAAGGCTTAATGATGTTTCAGCTCCACTTCAGGCCATAAAAACTGTCAGAAAGCTTTAAAATAACAATATTATATAGGGGTTGAATAATTGTTACATGGCTATCTTAACAAAATATACTGTTACACACAAATACTACATCATACATTTTCTGTGTTGATTTTATGCATCACTTAACTCATAAAGAAGTCATCCAAAGCAGAATCCCGCACTTTGAAAATATTTTTATTCATAAATCCTCCAAAATAGGCTATTACAGCAATTCTGTCACATTTATGGTAAATGACATAACAAAACCCATGGTGATTCTGCTGACAAAATCAATAAAAACCATCACAGAAATTCTAATGATTTCCACTTCACATACCGCTACAAACCATCAACTTTTTACCATTAAAACCATGAAATAATGGTGTAAGAGCCACTATGTCTATTGTAATTTTGTTTTTTACCACTAGGTGATACTACCACTTCATATTACCACATATGAATGAGGCCTGAATCCGATCTGAGAAAATCGAAATCCATGCGACCACACCTGGTGCCACACTCTAATCACTAATTAACTCAAAACACCTGCAAGGCCTTTAAACGGTCACTCTGTCAAGTTCTGTAGGCTCCACAATCATGGGGAAGACTGCTGACTTGACAGTTATCTACAAAGAGCGGACCATTGACACCTTGCACAAGAGGAGGGAAAAGACATAAAGGTCATTGGCAAAAGAGGCTGGCTGTGCACAGAGCTCTGTGTCCAAGCACATTAATAGAGAGGCGAGAAGGAAGGAAAAAGGATGTGGTAGAAAAAATGTGTACACAGCAATAGGGATAACCTCACCATGGAAGGGATTGTGAAACAACAAAAACTATTAAAAATGTGATTCAAAAGAGTGGACTTCGTGGACTGTGCTAGGTGGTTAGTACACAGGTCCACTACCTTTGGAGCACAGCCATATACACGGAACATGGGTTTCAGCACAATGGCATTCACTTGTGTCAAGCCACTTTGAACAGCAGACAGCGTCAAGAAGCATCTCGCCTGGGCTAAAGACAAAAAGGACTGGATGCTGCTGAGGTGGTCCAAAGTTAGTTCTCTGATGAAAGTCAATTTTGCATTTCCTTTGGAAATCAGGGTCCCAGAGTCTGTAGGAAGGAGAGGAAAGGCACACAATCCACGTTGCTTGAGGGTCCAGTGTAAAGTTCCACAGTCAGTGATGGTTTGCGGTGCCATGTCATCTGCTGGTGTTGGTCACTGTGTTTTGAGTCAAGGTCAACACAGCTGTATACCAGGTACGGTTGTAGAGCACCTTCATGCTTCCTGCTGTGACCAATTTATGAGATGCAGATTTCATTTTCCAACCAGGACTTGGCACCTGCACACAGTGCCAAGCTACCAGACCGGTTTACGGAACCATGTATCCTGTTCTTAATTGGCAGCAAACTCGACTGACCTTAAACCCCATTTTTAGAAAATCTATGGGGTACTGTGAAGAGGGAAGAGGCGATATGCAGACCCAAAGAATGCAGAAGAGCTGAAGGCACTATCAGAAGCAACCTGGGCTCATCATAACAAGCCTGAGGAGCAGTGCCTACCCAAGACTGGGATCGACTTGTCCATTGCCACGCGATCCGCCATTGGGCTGCAGTAATTCAGGTAAAAGGAGGGCCCCAACTGGAAGTATTGGAGTGCTGTACATGCTATCATACTTTTCCTGGTTCATTAAACTTTTTCATCGTGGCCCCAGAGATTTCTTAAAAATCCCTTCTTTTTCTTTGTATTGGTCTTAAGTAATATTCTAAATTTGTCGAGATACTGAATTTTGGGATTTTCATTAGTTGTCAGTTATACATCATCAAAATAAAAGAAATAAACACTTGAAATATATCCATCTGTGTGGTAATGACTGAATATATACACAAGTTTTTCACTTTTTGAATGGAATTAAGTTGAAATTAAATAATCAACTTTGATGATTATTCAGATTATATGACCAGCACCTGTAGATGTGAGAAATTGTTGCTTACTGAAAGTTCAAGTTTCATGTTCTGTTGGTGATGAAAATTTATATCACAATGACGTATGATCCGGAGAAGATAGCGTTTCATTCAAACATCTCATGTGAATCAAGTGAAACACTCCCGCTTAGCAAGAAAGTTCGAGCAGTGTGCGTAGTGGGAGATCTTCTGCTTCTTAGCTTACGAATCATGAAAATGGCAGAGAAGGCTTCATTACTTTTGCATGTGCAACCGCTTTAAAAGGAAACATGCTTAGGAGCTTGCACACTGAAAAGCTGAGACACAGACAAGAAAAACGGATACGTTGATGCAGAAAGTAGCAGCTGCTACTGCCCAAAATTTCAGTTTTAAATAATTTCTAATAATTAGTCCCTCTCAAAACCTTGCACTGATGATATGAATGCATATTATGAAAAAGGAACTGTGATGAGTTTTAAAGAATTTACTTCTTACCCTCATGCGGAGGAATATATGCCTAAGAAAACTTCCCAGCAAGGAAGCTCAAGTAATGTGATTCGGCAAACTCACAGTGCACCACAAGCTGATTCTTAATTCTGCGTCACCAGTGCAAACATCCAATTGTAATGCAGAACAGTGCTGGAACCTCATTCTTCAAAACATTTGCAAGTAGGTTGCTTGGCCCGAAGCCGAATACCTTATCGAAAGCATGTATATGGCTTCAAAAACTAAAACATATAACGAATAGGTCTGCCCAAAATTCGACTGAGGCTGTCAGTACAGTCCTGGTGTTTGCTAAATTCACAGGTGAGCCAGGTGAATCCGCAATAATTTACACAGACCTCTAAATTTCCCTCAGTGATGGTGAAGTGAAGAACGTTAATTAAAAGAGCGCAAATCAAACCACCGCATTGCTTTTGCCCACGCGTGCATCTCTCAGAAATCAGAGCTTGGCAAGGCAGGCAAAATTACCGTAAAATATACCTCATACATGTTTTACTATTTGGTATATATAAAATGCCATGATTAAACCTTATAGGCTCATCTTTGATACACGACATCAATAAGCACAGCACGATTGCCAATCAAACAGCCGCGTTGCCATCTCTGCGTATCTCCATCTCCTCAAAACACCAAAACAGCTCTCTGTCTAGAGTATTAGGCTCATAATCAACTAACTACAGATACATTTTCCTACTAGGTCTACATGTTTGCTTCCTTAACTTTTGCTGGTTTGCGTAGGAAAGGGCAAATTTGTTTTAGTGAGGGGAGGTTAAAAAAAGAAGTGTTTTAAAATAGTTATTTTACCAGCATAATGAAATGTTAGCCTTGCAGTAATTCATTCACTAAATGGTTGGGGGGGCCAGGAAATCTTCCCAACGTGTATTATAAATGTATTTTAGAAATTATGTAATTTTATATTGAAGACACAATGGAATAGGGAAAAACAAGAGAACAAAAAAAACGGGAAATAGTTTTTCCCATACTTTGTTTCTCTTTTTTGCCCCATAGCGTTTTTCAGACCTTGTGAATTATAGGTAAATACGTTTTTAAAATGCCAGGAAAACCGGTTAGCCAAAGGAATTCATGGTGTTTAATCATATCCTCTAAAATTACAACGCAAGTAGGTAGAGAACAATTGTGTGACGTAGCTAAATTAGTTTATAAACTAAATAAGGCAAATAAAATAATAGCAGGGTTGCAGTTTGCCTTTTTTCTATGCATTTGCTGGAAAGAACTTAAAATCATTTTCCATATTTCCTAAATTGCGTAGGAACCCTTACTGTTTAATTTAGATACTTTAATATCTATTAATTGGATCACGAAAGTACCCAAGCGGGAACTTAAACTCACGTTGCTCGAAGCACAACCGGCACACATCTCGAAGCACCCCTATACAAGGAAATCCTCCGACTGTTAGAAGATGTTTAAATAGGCTAATGTTATCATAAAAAAATATATTATTTTAGTTAAACACTGCATAGTTGTTCATCCTTCTGGTTCACAAGCTTCGCCTACTTCCGGTATTATCCGAATACAGATAAGATACGAAAATTTGTGCTTGATACATATACAAATAAAGATACAAATACTGGCTTCTCTGCACAACCCTCAATTGCAGTATCATGCAAAAACAAAATGAGATTACTGCCCTCCTCGTACAACAACAGCAATCCAGTACACTGCCTCAAAGAGATATTCCGGTTTTGATGGTAATCCTCTACAATATAGAACTTTCATCAGAGCATTTGAGCATGGAATAGAAGACAAAACCAAAAA
Organism: Cyprinus carpio; assembly: GCF_018340385.1. Classification (NCBI taxonomy): domain Eukaryota; kingdom Metazoa; phylum Chordata; class Actinopteri; order Cypriniformes; family Cyprinidae; genus Cyprinus; species Cyprinus carpio. The sequence continues at coordinate 5,171 of NW_024873929.1, forward strand.
TAATCAAAATTGCTTATACTTTCTGGAACAATACACACAAAGTCAGCCTAGGGAACTTGTATGCAGTTGTACCATATGGATGCACGAAGAGGGTATTTGCAAGCTAAAGCATTGTTAAAAGAACATTTGGTAATGAGTTCAAAATAGCTGCTGCATATGTAATAAGGTTCTTGGATGGCCTTCAGTAAAGTCAGAGAATGTAAATTCATTGCAGAGTTATGCTTTCTTTTTGCGTGGATGCTGTAATGTAATGGAAGAAATTGATTATATGGAGGAGCTGGAGATGCCAAGTAATTTGAAAACCCATCATCACGAAGCTGCCTTATAAATTAAGGGAAAAGTGGAGAACTGTTGACTGCGAGCTAATGGAAAGGCGCAATCATAGGGCATGGTTCAAAGATATTGTGGCATTTACTGAACGTCAAGTCAAAATGTCATCTGA